>NC_143476.1:30962293-31169793 GCF_987193195.1 Phasianus colchicus
GCTGGGCAGAAAGTCCATGTCCCTCTGCTGTATGAGGCAATGCTCTGCATCAAACATGGGACACTGCTCCTTCAGAAAGAAATCTGCTTTATGAAAACAGCCAGCCTTACTAACACAGTAGTAATACTAACTTCTCACCTGATGTCTTTCAGATGAGCAGTTCACAAAAAATATTCTACGAATGCCATTTTATACTTTGAACTATAAGTGCCTGTTTTAAAACTAAGTTCAGTTTTCAGGAGAAGGCTGCATTATACTTCACACCAATACTATTTTGCAAAGCAGAGATGGGGCAAGAAAACAAAAATATATCCAGCTGCTCCCCAGCAAAAAAGGATTAATCTGACTTTGCACAGGGAGCGTCAAATCATAGTATGATGGAATGGTTTGTATTGTAAGGGGCCTTTAAGCTCACCTGGTTCCAACCCCCCTGCTATATGCTGGGACACCTCCCCCTAGACCTGGTTGCTCACAGCCTCATCCAGCCTGGCCTTGGACACCTCCAGGGAGGGGACAAACACAGCCTCGATGGGCAACCTGTTCCTGTGTCTCACCTTTCTCACAGTGAAAAATTCCTTCCTGATATCTACTCTAAATCTAACCTCTTCCAGCTTAAAGCCATTTCCCCTTGTTTTGTTGCTACATTCCCTTATAAAGAATCCCTCCCCAGATTTCCTGTAGGTCCCCTTCAGGTACTGGAAGGCTGGTGCCTTCTTTTCTCCAGGCTGAAGAGGTCCCAATTCCTCAGCTGTTCTCATAAGGGAGGTGCTCCAGTCCTCTGATCATCTTTGTGGCCCTCCTCTGGACCTGCTGCAACAGCTCCATGTCCTTGCGTTGAACTGACACAGTATTCCAGCTAGGATCTCACAAGAGCAGAGTAGAAGGGCAGAATCACCTCCCTCAACCTGCTGGTCATGCTTCTTTTTATACAACCCAGGATACAGTTGGCCTTCTGAGCAGCAAGTGCAATGGCTGGCTCATATTGAGTCTTTCATCAACTGACAACCCCAAATCCTTCTCCTCAGGGCTGATCTCAAGCCATTCTCTACCCTCAGGACTGCCCAGACAGAGGTGCAGGACCTTGCACTTGACCTTGCTGAACTTCATGAGGTTGGCATGGACCCACTTCTCAAGTCTGTCCAAGTTCCTTCTGAGTGGCATCCCTTCCCTCTAGCATATCAGCTGCACCACTCAGCTTGATGTTGTCTGCAAACCTGCTGAGGGTGCACTGAACCCCTGTCCACGTTGCCTACAAAGATGTTAAATAACACCTATCCCAGCACCAATCCCTGAGGAACATCACTGGTCACATCTCCACTTGGACACTGTGCCACTGATTGCAACTGTCTGATTATCTGAGATTGGATGGTATGCTATGATTATTCTGTGCTGAGTAGGAAGAAGTGTTGTGTGTGGGATATGGTGGGGGAAAAAAAGAGTAAAAGAGGATGGACACTGCTTAGAAATGGTTTAATGATGGCTTGAAGACAGAGGAAAACTGCAGTGTGGGCCTGATGTGAGCTGGGGAGATGCTGATGAGGTGGAGGATCAGTGTCCACATGCACACACATTAGTGCTGCTCAGCAAGACTTGGTGGCAATCAGATACATTCTCTTTTTATTCTTTTGGCTCTTTGGGCACCTTGCTAGGTGGAAGGGATTTCAAACAAATATCTGAATAGCTGCCATGAGAATGGCAAGCAGATGAGTGCAGTTTCTGAATGCAGCATGAAGACATCTGCCAAGTTTGCTTCCTGTGCTGGTACGAGAAAGAGCTGGCAGCAAGTTCCCCATACCTAGAAAAAAGTTCAGAAGCATTAATCATGTCCCTTAATTTTATTTTCTTCTTTGTTTTATGTGTTCAGAGCTTTGTTCTGGCTTTATTTCATACTTTTCTTGGGGAAAGGAAAAAGACATATTGATTTTTCTATGGAGCTGCATCTTCTGGGAGAGAAATTCCACATCAAAATAAATGAACAAACAAAAAAACACAGTGCAAAACAAAGACAATTAAAATCTAAACAAACCAACGAAAAACAGAGAAAAAGAAATTCTATTCCTTATTTGGGTTGTTGTGTCTGCCCACGTGCCAACACCAGAGGGAAAGACCGTGGCCAGAAGGCAGCTTGTCCAAATAACTTTGTTTTCACAAAAAGTAAAATACAAAGCAAAGCACTGGCTAATGCAGCCAAAAGCCTTTCCAGCTGTAGAGCTCTTCACACACAGGTGCAACAGAATAATTTATTTATCTTCTTATGTTGCCTTACCTTTAATCATCAGCTTAACAGAAGCTGCTGCCCTTTGTACTTTTCCCTGCCCTGTTCCTACAGAGGGGTCAAATGAGAGAAAAAGATCTGACTGCTCTACAATCCTATTAGTGATCACTGCCTGTCAAAGCTATCTCAGTGACTAGGATTCGTGCCAAGTGTGTAAGACCAGATGCTTCATTTAACAAAACTTCAACTTTCTGCAACAAGGTCCTGTGCAAGGAATCACATGCACAGTTCCATTCTTACACTGGGAACAGATTCCTTGCAGACACAAAGTGAGTTTCTGTGCAGATGTTCTGGCCGTCAGGAATTCCAACGGGGTTGAACCTGGCTTGAATCTGCAGGACTTTTCATTGAGATTCACTCCACTTCTTGTAGAAACAGGGAATTCTACATGGTAGGATTCTGAACTTCAACAAGTTCATGGCCAGAGAAATTAGCTAGTACAGTAAGAAGTGTAAACACACACTTGCTTACAGTGTCAAAAATCTAGAAGGACTATGAAGCTTCTAAGTGGTCCCAGGTGGAGCCAGGTGTTGGATTCGATGGTCCTTACAGGTCCTTTCCAACCCCAGATGGACTATCATTCTCAGATTCTGGGTTTTACAGTAGCAGGATTCATCTCAAGTTTCTAGGGGTGAATTGTTTTGCCTGTGACAAATTCTGTATGAGACGGCAATTCTATCTGAGTGAGGGAAAATCCCGCGGGTGCGGTAGGTAGCGGCACGCAGCGGGAGGGGCCGGGCCGGGGGCGCTGCGCTGCGCGGTGCGCTCCTGCCATCTAGCGGCACGCGGAGCCGCCGCAGGGAAATGCGCCGCACGGCCCAACCCGATGGATGAATTGGTGATGGGATAAATTAAATATCAGTGATTGTCACCGGTAATAATGGCAATAGCAATAATGATGATGATAATAGTAAAGAGAAGAAGAGAAGGATCTTTAAACTTCTTCTCAACGACAGCTGACTCCAGATGCATCTCTCACCACCTGCAAAACGTGTGCCAGAATTCTATAGGCTGAAGGGGAGGCACACATCCTGCCTTACCTTGGACGCTAGTGAGTAGACTCCAATTTCTGTGCTCTCAAACAATCAAATCATAGATTCATAGAATCACTTTAAATGGATGGGACTTTCAAAGGTCATACAGTCCAGCTTCCCTCCTGTGAACAGGGATACCTGCAGCTCAATCAGGTTGCTGGCCTTGGATGTGTCCAGGCACAGGGCATCCACCATCCCTGTGGGCAATCTGTTCCAGTGCTTTACCACCTTTATTGTAAAAAAACTTCTTCCTTATGTCTAGTCTAAATCTCCTCTCTTTTAATTGAGTGTATCTTTGCACCTCAGCTACCTTTAAATGGAACATGTAAAACTTCATTTACTCTTGGGTGATAATGACTTTACAAACACAAATTATTATTACTGAGATATTGTGTGGACAAACAATCCCCATATGCCATAATACAAGTTTGTACATATGTCTTGCCATAAGAGCAATTGGGTCTTGTCTTTTTATAATAATCTAAATACAGAAATGGGGCTAGCCATTATTAAAATACCAAGCTATGATAGCACAGCCATGAAATAATTGATTAAAATGGTCAGCAATACAAAGAGTTAATCATGAATTAGGGAATGAGCTCTCGGGATGTCCTACAACGGCTTTCAGGATGATGACTGTGGGATGGAGCACTTTTGGCCATGGATAAATAGCCAAAATAGTCTGTTGCATCAGCAGCCTATAGCACTCTACAGGAATGTGGGGTCTGTATGCAGAGATTATTGCAGGAATGGAGAATAATAGAATATACTTGTTATTAAGGAGAAAAAAAAAAAAAAAGAAAAGAAAAAAAGGATGCTGGCATATTTTATCTAGTCTCAGCTGGATAGCAGTCAAGAATGCAAGGGACTGGGTCCCTCAGCAAACAGGGCCACTACCCAGGACCCACCATCATTACAGTGCAGGGCTTTGTAGGGTTGTTGAATGGTGAACAGAAGAAGTAGCCTCCGACTCCATCTTAGAAGCTCTCAAGGAGTATCTGGGTGTAAAGATTAGAAGAAGCAAACAATACAGACATTTTTCCTACTCGGTACATTCAAAACAACAGGGAGAAGAACCTCTTAGAACCAAGCTAAAGAACAGAGAGAAATATTCTATTGCACCATTTCAATTGGTACAATTACACAACAAATAACTGATTAAAATATCCAAGTTTAAGTGATTAGCCTGGAAAGCTCTCTATTACTTTCTTTCATGAAGTAATGTAACATCCTCTTTTTGTGTGTGTGTGTGTGAGAGAGAGAGAGAGAGAGAGAATTCTCTTCATCTGACACCTTCTTTACTCTCTTTTGGATTTCTGCAGTTTGACAGAACGACATGCCTACATGCTTGGGATATACAAAACATAGGTGTTTTGAATAAGACTTTGCAGAGGTCAGAAAACGTGCAACACTGCTACTTTTACATCAAAACTGCATGCTGTATTTTGGATGTCAGCCCTGATAGCAGATAGTCCTACCATTACCGTGCAAAATTTGTCACATGAAAAAGATACATAATCATACTGTAAAATCTATAAAATTCAGAAATCCATTTAATTTCTTATCTAAAAGTAGAAAACTATATCTTACATAATTGAGCCACTGCTTGACTGTTGATTTGAGTACACTTCAGTTCCTAAATGAAATAGACGAAAAGGATTTGATAAATGACTGCTCTCTTGTCTTAAAGCTTACTCAAAATCCTGCTCCAAAGTTTAGTTTTCTACTTGTTAGGTCCTCAGCACCCAGTGCTTTTCTCAAGGCTGTAGCTATGGGAAGATGCAGTTTTTATGAGAACTGACATCTGGAGTGCTGCTCCTACAGCCACTGCCACTTCATCCAGATCCATTCCCAGCATTCTGCTTGATTTTCACACACACTCCTGGTGCTCCAGAGCACCTTTTCACCTTTTGTTCACTGCCTGCCTCTCTTCTCTCAGAGAACAGTGAGACTTTGATTCCCAGTGGAGGGCTGCTTTCCCAGTGTGGTGCTTGCTGTATGCCTGGACACACAAAGCTGGACAGTCTCTCCATTCACTGGCTGCTTCAGAGCAGCACTGTGCAAATCAGAACAGGTTAGATGACAGATGGCTTGTGGCAATTTAATGAAATGTCTAGTTGCTGAGTAGCCTCACTCTTGTAAACTACAGTAATGAACTCATTACTGTGTGGTTGCAGTAACAAGCTGGATGCAGGCAGGGCTGGAGGATGTGTTTCACAGTCTCTGCACAAACCTCCTCAGCTACACCAGGAGCATGCAGCCCTGCACAGCACCCAGATCCTGCTTTTTACCACTCTCATCACTGTGCTGACTTCTTCTTGCCTTCTTCCCATGTCTATTTTCCCTCATGTTGATGCTACCTCCCCACACCTTTCATGGCCCAGAGTGAAAACAAGAACTATCGTAACACCACAGCTGTATTTGCTTAAGCGGATGCTATTCAGGGTGTCATCATTGGAAGCTGAGGGTGGTATTCCCACACTTCTGTGATATTCTATTGGAGAAATAGTTCTCACAAGGTTCAGTTGTTCATTTCCAGTATCCTCATTCATTTCTGCATATTCCATGCTTGTTACAGATTCAAACGCTGCTGATGCAAGTTTGCTGAAGGTACACAACAGCAAGCCAGTCTCAGGTACCACAGTGACAGCCAATTACAGCTGTCAGTCATACTTCTACCACAGATGATAGCAGTGGCCCGGGTGACTTCAGCAGGGGAGAGCAGAGATCCTTGCTGACACATTTACAGAGATACAGGTCAGTGCCGCAGTTTCAGGGGAAACAAAAAGAAATGAAATGAAATGAAATGAAATGGAAAGAAAAAAGCAGAGCTTTTATATTTTTTGAAGCATATTTGAAATTGCGGTCCTGAGTCATGCAGTGAACCTTTGAAAGTATGATTCTGCTTTTTGTTTTTCTGTTCTCGGCACTGAGAAAAAGAGTTTTAATACAAACCATGTATGTGTTTTTTTGGAGACATTCCTGCATGTATATGCTGATCATATTTGATTTACCATGGAAAGAGGTATAATTTGCTTCATTCCAGTCAAATGGTGCCAGTTCTTGGTTCATTAATATGAACAGGAATTTTGCCATTGAATTCAGTAGGAGCAAAAGATACTGTGTTTGCAGCATTACAGCTTGTTAATACAAAACATCTCCTTTCACATGCATGTTGATTCTCTAGCAGGAAAAAGGTACAATGAAAAATATAAGAAATACAATTTTGCAAATTAATTACTTAACTTAAAATACACCAGATAGAGGGAAGTAATAACAACAACTTTGAAAACACAGAAAGAGATTGAGAATCAGATAAATTCAGGTATCTCTGTCTGAAACCAGTCAGTTATGTTTAGATTATATTTTTCAAATTAGCATGCTACTTTCACTGGTTAGTCTGTGCTTGTCACATGATGGTATCTGCAGACGTCTTTCAGGTCACCAGGAGAACTTACAGCATGGAGAGTCACACTAACACTGGTGAAGTCCTTTTGGAGATCATTGATTTTTGTTTATTTTTCACTTCTTTTCTGACTAGAGTATTTTTTCAGGATAGCCACGTGGTCACTAGTTCTGCTCTGCCCAAAGATTTTAGCACACCAGGACTGATGCCTATCTTGTCACCACTAGCAGAAACATGACTGGCTTTTGAGATGCAAAATAGTGTTTCCGCAGGTGTTTAGGTGTTTCCTCCTCTGTGATTGTCTGCTGCACTCACTCTACCAGTGCAGAGATCCCACTCCAATGCACTGTGCACATTACTATGCCATATCTGTGGAGTCATTCATAGAAGCATAGAATGGTTAGCACTGGAAGGAGTCTTAAAAGCCATCTTCCAACCCACTAGATCATTTTTTTCTGGAAAACCTCTGGAAATGAGCACTAAAAGAGAAGCCCTGACAAGACACTTTAGCTTGAGATTTCCCCTCACCATTTCAGCCATACTGCTGCGTAGTGATTAATTACATCACCTGCTCACCAGCTATATTAGTCACAGGTGAGCTCTTTATGGAGCAGAAGATTTATTTCCAGTGCTATTCTATTTCAAAATGCCAGCACAAATTCAGATAGGGTGAACAAAGCTGTGTCCTTGAATATGTTACAGGTTATTCCATTCTTACAATTTATGGACTTATTTCTGAAAACATGTTAATGCCCTGGTTTCAGACAGACAGAGCTGATTTCCTTCACTGTGTCTGGCACGATGCTATGTTTTGGCCTAAGGAGAAAAACAGCACTGAGCAGTGCTGCACAGAGACAAGAACGTTTCAGTTTCTCAGCATCTCATACTGTCCTGCTAGTGATGGGGCTGAGGGGCACAAGGAGCTGGGAGGAGACAGAACAAGTACAACTGACCTAAACTATTCCATATCACAGAGCATGTGAAAAAAAATTATAAAACATCTGCTGCTGTTCAGTGACTGGAAGGAAATTTGTTGCTGGGTGGTGAGCAATCGTGTTTTGCATCACTTGTCTAGTAAAATACATATACATGTTATTATCATTCTTGTTACTTCTCTCTTCTTTTTCTATTTTAGTAAATAGTTTTTATCTCAACCAATGTGTTCTTTTCTCTGATTCACTCCCCCATCCCCCTGGGAAGGGATGGAGAGAATGAAGGGCTATGTGATGTTCAGCTGCTTGCTGGGTTAAGCCACAACAGTTAGTTTATTTGCTTCAGCCCTACTGAGGGTAGAGAGAGAGAATACATGCAAAGAAGAAATATGAGAAAGAGAGTTAAAAAGCTACTTGACAAGGGGTAAGCTGGGCTTGGCAGGAGCTAAGGAAACTGGAACAGGATCTTTTTCTCTGTCAGGTCACTGAACCCAATGATGGCAATACCATCTGTGGCAGAAGTGCAACATGTGCTTGTCTAGCTGTTCTGCTATGGTTGCTACTACTCCTTAAGTCCCTAAGAGAAATACTCAAGTTTAAGGCTTTAAGAAAGTAATACAAAAGGAATTAAACTGTTGGCAGAATGTCTCTACTTGCATTCTAGGAATTAAGCTTCCTAGGGCTGAAGAAGAAAAAGCATTTAACCACCCTAGAAAGGGAAGTACAAGAAATATCTTTATTTTTGTTTCCTTTGGTTTATAGTTCAAAGAAAAATGTAGAGAAGGGAGGTTGCAGAACTACAAGAAAAGGAGGGGTGAAGATATTTTTATTTTGCATAAGTCCAAATCCCTGTTGCTTGTCAGGGCTGTTTTGTAGGTTTTAACAGAAGCAGTATAGTGTTAACTAATACTTCTTTTGAGAAAGACCTGGAGTGTGTAAGTCAGCAGAAGTGACCATCTCCTAATGTAGACTTCCTCAGCACACTGCTTCTCCAGTTCAAGGAAAAGAATGGAGCTCAGCACAAGAATCCAAGGCACTTCTCCTTGGGTGAGAATAAGAATTGTGCTTTATTTACATTTAAATACACTTAAATGTACATTTATTGTGTGAAGTGTGATCAGAAAATTGTAAGAATAATTTAAAAAAACAACAAACAAAGAAAGTGACATTTATTTATCATTATCACCCCAAGAAGGGAGAAAAGTGAATCTCATATATAATTGACAATAAGATAAAAGGGAAACCTCCCTCACTGCTCACTGCTAATTCAGACTATGCAGTAGGGCTCAGCTTTTCACAGTGTGCAACTTTCTTCTCTTTGATAAGGTCAGTTTGCCAAAAAGAACAAAGTGCACATGAGTAATACATTACTCAGCCATTTGTATACATACATCTATTTTTCTTACTAAGTCTCACTATTCAGAACAGTACAGACATGGCACCATGATAAAAGGGGTCATTTAAAAGTCTTCACAGAAGCTCTGTACTGTGAAGGATTGAATTTTCACTTGAATGCCTACATTTTTACATTTGTTTCTTTACAGAAATATTCTTTTTTTGAGTGGCAGGTTGCAGTTTGGTGTTTTTTTATGTCCCTGAACAGGAATATATAAAAGATCAGAGTGCATTTGTCTCAGGGGCGAACACAGCCAACACAGAAGTGCATCATTTTGTTGAGGGATACTACCCATCCAGCCCTGGCCAGCGGCCTCCTCTAGTTCTCATCAGAATGAAAAAGATAAAATAATTTCCAAATTCATTATTCTTAGGACTGACTCTCATAATCATCATGCCTTCCATACACTGGCAGAATCTTGATTCTCATCTGCTTTTTAAGATCCTCTCAACATGTGTAAATGCTAAAGGGCAACTTTAAAAGGTATCTGCATGCAGACTGAGGGAATAATTTTAGGCTTACATTTGTGCATACTTTGCAACATGGTAAGGAGAGGTAGCACCTTGCTCATGTTGGGATATCTACTTGGTATGTAAAAGTACAGCATGATTCATAGCTGCCATCTAAAACAAAATTCAGGAAAATATTTTTTTTCAGGTATTTTAACTCATCCAGAATAGAACATATTTTGGTGGTATTTCCAAGGTGAATTGAGTTTCACCAAAAAGGTGTGTAGAGTCCAATTTTTGTGAGTATTGACTGCTATTTCAGATGAAGCTGGTTGTGCTTTTACAAGAACCCATATGATAGCTTCCTGGTGAACTTGAGAGTTGTTCTTGAGCAAGGAAGAATAGGAATTACCTCTTTTGTCTTCATCAACCACAAGGATGACTTTGTGGTCTGGTTCTTCACAAAGCAGCAATGTTCAGGGCAGAGTATGAGGTGCAGAAAAATCTCTGCATTTCATTTGAACAAAACCTGTGCACCAATTGGAAACCCAGGGGTGTCACCAGTGGGACCCCCACGACCTTTACAGAACTGAGACTTGTTTTCAATCAGTTTTGCAAAAGCTTTAGAATAGTGTTCAGTATCACCTTGAACAATTTGCAACAAAACCTTTATCAGAGAATTTTACATTAATTCTGCAACAAATCTAATTGTGGTGATAGAGAAAACCCAAAGCGACACTGAGGTCATTTTACATATAAAATTCCTCTTTCAAATCCAAACGTGCTTGATTTTTTAAAAGCAATTTCCTCCACTAATCTCTTAGCCTTAATTTTCCTTGTGCTCTTTTTAAACACAGAATAAGCAGATGATGTGCCCTGTTAAAATGAAGATCCTAACAGATAAAAAATACCAGCATTGTAGTTCTGACAAAAAGGGAAATTAACATACCACCGCTATTCAAAATGTGAATAGATATACAAATTGCTAGATTTCTTTTTAATCATAGAATCATAGAATAGCCAGGGTTGAAGAGGACCACAATGATCATCAAGTTTCAACCCCCCTGCTATCTGCAAGGTTGCATACCACCAGACCAGGCTGCCCAGAGCCACATCCAGCCTGGCCTTGAATGTCTCCAGGGATGGGGCATCCACAACCTCTTCGGGCAACCTGTTCCAGTGCTTCACCACCCTTTGAGTGAAAAACTTCCATCTAATATCTAACCTAAGCCTCCCCTGTTGCAGTTTAAAACCATTCTCCCCTGTCTTACCACTATCCACCCTCATAAACAGCTGTCCTTCCTTCTGTTTATATGCTCCCTTTAAAGTACTGGAAGGCAATAATAAGATCTCCCCAGAGCCTTTTCTTGTCCAAGCCAGTTACCTCAACCTTTCCCCATAGGAGAGGTGCTCCAGCCCTCTCATCATCTTAATGGCCCTCCTCCAGACCCGCTCCAAGAGCTCCACATCCTTCCTGTACTTGGGACCTCAGGCCTGGATGCAGTACTCCAGATGGAGCCTCACAAGAGCCAAGTAGAGGGGGAAAACCACCTCCCTCTCCCTGCTGGCCACCCCTTTTTTGATGCAGCCCAGAATACATTCAGGCTTTCTTATGATCTTTATTTCAAACAGCCTTCCTCTTCACAAAATTCTTTCTAGGTGTTTCTATTTGCTGTACAGAAAGGTCTAGAAGAACTCCAAAGAATGTCATAAATTAAAAATGGATTGCAGCCACCTCCTGCTCTAATGTATGCGTTTTCTCCCTTTGAGAAACAGGTCACCTTTAAAAATAATTGCATAAATATAGCCCTTTGCAAATGCCTCACATAGAAGAAGTGGTATGGTTAAGCAGCAAAATACCTGACCTGAAGAGCTCAAATAAGCGCTGTTGATTTGTCACATTAAAAAACAAATGCAACCTTACTTGGATAATTTTGTCTCAATCCTTAATCCTCTGAAACTTGATGAGATTCAGGAGTATTCCTGAGCAGCAAGTTTTATAATGGATAGTTTTCTTCGCATTCACTGCAGCATAGTTGTTACATCGTAACAGTTTTGAGAAATCACACCCTGAGAATCTGAGTGGGTACAAATGGTACAGAGACTATGGGAATGAATACATCCAGACAGACTGATGTTTGCCTGAACTAGAGTAATGGCCACTTGCAGAGGGAGCACAGCAGGCTCTTGCAGAGGGAAACCAAGGTGCCATCTCCTTTTTCCAGCCAGGCCATTCTTCCCAGGCTGCTATCATCTGGCAGCCGCTGGCCCGGATGTTGCTGGACGCACTAGTTTTCTCTGCCTGATCAACTGATTGGAAATTCATCCTGTTACTTTTGTTATATGATAACATATTACAGACTCCGATGGGTTAATTTACAGAATCACAGGATTATAGAATGGCTTAGGGTGGAGAGGACCTTAAAGATCTAGTTCCAATCCCCTGCCATGAACAGGTTGCACGCCCAGCTCAGGCTGCATAGGGCCCCATCCAACCCAGCTTTGAGCACCTCCAAGGATAGGGCAACCCACAGCTTCTCTGGGCAGCTATGCCAGGGCCTCGCTGCTCTGCATAAAGATTTCTTCCTGATATCTAGCCTAAATCTCCCTTCTTCTAGTTTAAAGCCACTACTCCTTTTCCTATCACTATCAGACCATGTAAAAAATTGTTCCCATCCTGCCTCTGAGGTCCCTTCAAGTGCTGGAAGGCCACAGTGAAGTCACCCCAGAATCTTCTTTTCTCCAGCCTGAACAAGCCCAAATCCCTCGGCCTTTCTTCATAATAGAGGTCCTCCAGCCATCTGATCAACTTTGCAGTCCTCCTTGTATCAACAGCCCCACGTTCCTCCTTCACTGGATGCCCCAGGCCCTGGATGCAACACTCCCACTGTGGCCACACGAGGGCAGAAGAGAGGCGGACAATCCTCTCCCTCACCCCGTTGGCCACCCCTCTTCTGATGGAACTCCAGACACCACTGGCCTTGCAGGCTCACGGCGCACTCTGCAGGTTCACGTTAAGTTTTTCATCTACAGGAACACCTAAGTCCTTTTCTGCAGGTCTGCTCTCAAGATCTTCTCCTAGTCTGTACTTGTATCTTGGATTGCCCTGACTCAAGTGCAACACGTTATGCTTGGCCTTGTTAAACCTTGATAACTAAATGCTGCATGAAAAAAATGTCTTTCCTAACCTCTTTTCCTAATATTTTTTCCTTATTTTCATATTATTTCTAAAACTGATCAAAACTGCTTTAGATTGTCAGGCTCAGGTAGCATCTCTGAATATGCACAGGGGCATTAAAAGGTTTTTTTGACTTTTCTTAGCCATGTGCTAATAATTCCCAGAATCTTATCTGAACATCATTATCAATGACAGTGTAAATCACAACGAGCAGCTGACTCCAGACATAACACAGATTTGTTCATAGACACTTCCCTCCTCATTTGTTAACAACCTGCTCTACTCACCTAAACGTAAGCTATCACAAGTGGTCAACAAGACAGAAGACGGAAGTCACACTGTGAACACTGATTTTTTTATGCATTTCACATACTCAGCATCTGAGGACATTAAATTTTCCTGTTACCGTACTTACTTTGACTGCTTTTCTACTGATTGAAAAAAACTTCTAAATAAAGAGGTAGATGCAAATCATTGCCAGGCAGTGCAAATGGGAGGAAAAAGAACTGTCATTGCAAGCGTGCAGTGTATATTGTAGTGAGCTGCATTAAACATTAACAGACAGAAAGAGACTGCAATTAGTACAGAGCTAAAAATATAAAAAATGAAACTTAGGAATACCATGAAAATAATATCTGAAGAAAACAGAAAATATTATCATGCTATAGATTAATTTTCTGATACTCCTGCAACCTGAATATTCGGTGAAGTTATAATTCTTCCAATTTATAAAACAACTAATAGAAGTAGCAAAGATATAGAGAAAGGGCAGGATGTATGATCAAATATGGAATAGAATCTATATGAAAAGAGATTAAAATACAGTAGGCTTCTTGGCTTGGAAGGGAGGATAACAACTTACGGCAGGTGCAGACGAAATGGACATGGTGCTGCTAACTGTAGTTACTTGTAACACAAAAAACAGATCACAATAATCTAATTGTCAGATTTATTTTCATGGGGGCAATGCGGATGCAAATTTCTGGAAGACAGTGTTTAAAGGGAGGATAAAAAAAGGATTTCACAAATACAGAGAATGATGCATCATTGGAGGCTATGAAACAAAAACAGTCTAGATGCAAATCTAAATTAGAATATTTCTAAATTACTATTTGCAGAGACAGTATAGCAGGAAGAAGCTGTTGACCACATTCATGACCGTGTCTCACGCTGTTAATGGTAACTTTAAGAACCGATGGCAATACCTGCCATCTTCTATGCTGATTAACCTTTGCAATCAGTCTGTTACACAGCAGCCAGCACTTGTTCCACACAACCATACAGAGAATGCTATTCTTTAGTACTCTTTAGAATGTCATTCTGTTTGGTATGTTTGTGCTATTCTTTAGTTGAGAAACTGCTACTGTCATTCTCCTCCTTGCTTACTCTTTGTTCATCTTCTATCTCTCCTTCCTTGTGGCAGTGCCACGTTGATGTAGACACTAGTTAATTAGCCCAGTGTGTTTACTAGCTTGAGCACTGTGCTCTATCTCACCTTCAAGATAATTTTGGGGAGATAAAGAGTCAGTCCTGGAGGAACAGGTCTCTGTGTGCTATATGAATTCTGTTTGATTTCAGGGAACTCTCTCAATGTGTGCCTTTCAGATAGAAAACATTGCTTTGAAAAGGGAGTTTGCCTGTCTTTTTTGTTATTACCATGTTTTTTTAACTTTCAGGTCGATGTGTAAGAAAACTTCAGCAAATCGGATCCAGAGGAGCGGTCTTTGGTCTGAGCAAACAGGCAGCTCAGGACGAATTAGCTTCAAGACTGAATAGCAGAAATAATCAACTGACTTATCCGGTGATTACAGGCTTAGTAATTGCTCTTGTTTGTGTAATCCCTTAAAAAACTAACAGCCTGGAAGAGGAGATGGTAACAAGATGAAACCAGAGATACCCTGTGTGAAAGACAGTGGAGTGGATAACCAGGAACTCCCCAGAGTGAATAACAGTGATTATTATGTCAAAATTCAGACTTTCAAAGAATGGAGCTGAAAGGACATACACACTCTCAGTTTTTCCTACAGGTTTACATTTTTTACCTTCACAAAACAGAAGTGTTATGTACGAAAATACTATGATCTCAGAAGACAGATGAATAGAAAATCAAGCTGACAACAGAAATCAGACTGGCCACTGGGAAGAGTGCATTAGCCTAAGAGCAGGAAGAACAAGCAAGCTCTGACATGACTCCCAGAAGTCAAAAACACATCTATCTAAGAAATGACTATCCAATAAAAAACAAACAAACAGACGAGCAAAAAACATCAGACAAAACAACCCTCCATTTTGAAGCCTGTCTACATGAAAGAGAATTCTGGTTGCCTAGGAAGACAAATTTTTACCAGGTTAATGATAAGCAAATTCTACAGATAGTAAAATGAAGAACTGTGTATCAGATTTTAAACTCCACTATGCCACAAAGATGAGACCTTTGGAGCTGGATGAGACTCTAGGTTTTGTACCTTGTAGCAACATTGATTCTAGTCACAGAATTCAAAACTTCAGGGAAAAAAATCAGAACATTTTGATTAGAGGAGGTGAAAATATTTGGACAACAGAGAAACTGTTCTGAAACTCTGAATGTATTTTAGGAAATTATTTTTTCTTGCCATCTGTGTACACAGAAAAGTTAAGTTCTTGTCAAAAAATCCTGCTCAAATGTCTTTTCTTCTAGAGATTGTAGATTCCTAGTTGTTTTACAGTGTGTTACATAGATGCCTGTAATTTTTATTGTCTCATGTTGATTCAATAGTTTAGCTCGTGTCAAAGACATCTAAGTTTCAGTTACCTTATTACAAGTAAATACATGTATGTCACCAAATCTATACACGTTACTAATATTATTAATGAATATCATGCTACATGGTTGGAAAGAACCCTCATGACATTCTAGAGGTTCCTCTTGGTACAAGATTTCTTTTGACTCATTTCTTTCAAGCAATGGCATTGTTAAATTTCAGAGCGACCATGCATTCACATCACATGTAGGAGCCTGACACTGGCACAGCTGATTTGCTGTTTCACTTGGGCTTGTCTTGGTGATTGCGTATGTATGACTTGATACCATGGATGTCTGTGCTGGACTTCTACATGGATTTTATTTGTCCTGCATGTGGACAAACAGCGGCATTGTCACCCTCGGATCTTTCTTATTATGGTGATGAGTGCCATGAAATTTAAAATATCACAGAGTAGCGTATCATTTTGTAAAATTTCAGTAGAAAGGCATAGTTGCCACCTGGTGAGTCAGCATGTAGCATTTGTGTTCTTCTAAGCAAGAACCAAGCTCTCTATAAAGTGCACGCTATACTACTGAGATTATTTTTAGCCTCACAAAAAATATTGCATCCATTCATAACAGACATTTCTCTCACACTGTTGCTGCCTTCATGAAGACCAGAGAAAAACAGATATTATTTGATTAAATTAGGTGATGGCACACAGTGCCTTTCAGAAGACAGCCATTGTATTAAGTGCACACAGCATTAAGCTATGCACATCATAGTGTACTACAATTTCCATGACATTTTTTTGACCTTTCCACTTAGTAACTGAAGCTGAGGATAATTACATACCTGGAAAACTATCAATCTGAGTGCAACTCTGAATGCATGAATCCCATTAGTTATTTATAGTGCTGTACATTTGTTTTCTTGTTCCTAGAAAAAGCATTACAAAGAATTTAGTTGTTGATTGTCTCAATTTTTTTGGAAGAACTATAATTTTCAGTGGGCCAATACTGAGTTCATTTACCTGGGTTATATGGTATTATGCCTCTTGATTTTAATGTTGATAGCTTTCCTCAACTCAAACGTTACATTAGCATACGTTATTAATATGACAGTGTCGCTAAAGTGATTGAAGATACATAGATTGAAATAAAATTTAGTTCTCTATAGCAGCTGTTAAATATGGAAAATATGGACAGTGTTTTTTAAAAGTTCCAGCAAGCTCTTTACTTTTCTCCTCTTAAACTCACATGAGCCACATGTGCTATAATAATCCATCCATCTTGCCTATAAAACCAGTTCACCCCCTACAAAGGAGTTCAGTGGGAAGTACTGGCCCATTTTGTTCCTGAATCTTACTTGTTCTAAAGTAAAACTGACTTAGTTCTGGAGTGAATCTTAATGAGAATCTGAGTAAATAACGTAAGTAAAAGTTAGTAATAACTAGAAGCACTCAACAAGTATAACACTTGAGATTCTCACCTGGAATATTTTCCAGAACAGTAAATCTGTTATGGTCAGAGAAAGAAATGTTTCTCTGAAATGAGGTGAGAAGAGTCTAAAACAAATGCGGTGACTGAGAAGATTGTGAGATGAAAAAGAAAGATGGAAGTTCTCATTAGACAGCTGATCTGATTTACCAGGCTTGTATGATGTAAAAGCATGACAAAACTTTCCACTGTTGTTTCCTTCCAATATTTCTGTACTACGCATTATTTACCCCAAGTGAAAGATACCATCAGGCTAATTGGAGACCTCCACTTCCCTGGTGTTGGAGTTATAAGTGAATAATAAAAGGGAAGTGCTTAATAAGTCTCATAATATGTTTTTTTTTTTTTTCTTAGTGAATAATTAGGAATTTTTATAATTAATGAATTATAGAAATAATTACAAATATGGAAATAGGAGGAGAGTTTTGTTTCCTTGGAGATAAAGAGAGTGAAATCTACCTGAAGATTAGTTGCAATTTAATTTACATTTCTGATTTATGTGACTACTGACTGCTGTGTGCTAAAAACTAAATATCAAATGATGTACAGTGTTTTTTCCTACAGTCATGCAAGTTAGCAGACCAGCTTACTGCCAGCTAACAGGGGGAGTTAATTCCACCATTCCCAATGGTACAATGGTACAACACTAAGAAAAATTATCCTTTTTCTGCTCCCTTTTTTTAGTAGTATATAAATGATATATAAAATGATTTATTTACAGAGCAGTATGTATGGCAAGTAAAAAAATACATTATTCTTACCGTCTGAAGTCTGCAAACGGATTTTGAACATGAAAAAGAGGCAGGGTAAATGTCTCTCTTAGATGTCTGAAAAAATTGACAAAAGTCCTGAAAAATAAAAAGAACAGTACTAGCAAGAGTTAATTTACATATTGGAGTAGATCTTTCCTGAATTGCACTAAACTGCAAAGAAGAAAGGGAGAAAGGGAAAAGAAAGCAAAAAAACCAACCAAACAAACAAAAAAATCAAAAAACCCTGCTATTGCAGTTTACTACTGTGCATGCTGATGAATCACTGGCACATGTTAATTAATGCTCTATTGTGTTTGGCAGCTTACCAAGGACTGAGACTGTAGTCACAGGGATTCTTTAGACTACAAGTGGCTTACAACAAGAGCAAGAACTATGTTTATACAAGATGTGAATGCTCACTAGGAAAAAGCCTTTCTTTTGCTGTTAGTGCAGTCAACTGAAATGAACTGCCATCTATCACAACAGTTTATCATTACTGTAATAAAATCTCAAACTCTGTAGACTGAGAAAAAAACAAAAACATTGACAGTATTAATGTGATGTTTGGTCAAGAAAATATTCTAAAAATCCTAGTGATCCTTATCAGATTCTTCTAGAAGAAAAGAAGTGATAAACCTCATTGATGTTAGAAAAAAATCCCTAAAAAACTGTTCTTTTCTCCCACTTACAAGAAACAATGTTTAGTTTTTATTCCTTTTAAGTAACTCGTGAGAGATTTACTAGCAATTCAAAGAAATATCTAAAAAGTAAGTTTTTCTGGCAAGAATATTGAAAAAAAAAACATTGATTGTTTACTATGGAGAAATAATTGCTACTCTTTAATTAGTGCTAATACTTACAACAGAAAACTAATTCAAAGTAGGCTAGAACAGAAATTTCTGAGGGGATCACCATGTTCAAGCAAAACAGTACAACTTCTCGGAATCAGAACTGCAAAAAAAAAAAAAAAAAAGAAAAAAAGGAAAACAACTTCAAGATAAATTAAAAGCTAAGGATTACTCACAGAAATTATTCGCTGAACAGTTTCAAATGTAAAATACATCTGTGAAAATTACAATAAGTTTTTTGTCAGCTTGAAGGGAAGAAAAATCTGAGCACAGAATCGAAAAATCCATGAAAAGTGTACCTATTACAATTTATTCATCTATTCTGCTAATTAATATGTGTAGTAACAGCTATGCACTATAAAGTTAGCATGCAATTTTCTTGTCATGCAGTTATGCACAGGATAAGAGATCTGCAATAATCACAATAAAAGACAACAGCTAGATTATCCTTTTTCAGTTTTCTTAAAGATGTGGCACAATGCACAGGAACAGAGCACAGACTGAACTGCTCATGTTCTTTGCACTGTCCAGGTGACAGAATTTTTGTGCTTGCCTTTTATGGAAGGGAGAAAGATAGAAAAACAAAGAAAAAAATAATGGAAGAAGTAGAAGAAAAAAAGAAAAAAAAAAAGAAAATATTAGGTTTATTTTTTTTCTAGAGTAATTTATAGTGTCTGCACTTGTAGACATTAAGGATGGAGCCAGGGCTCCTCTTAGACTCCACCTCCTTTCCTGGGTACAAGACCAGCCTGCAGCTGGTCAGTATCACTTGGGAAAAGTGAAACACAAAGTCATGCTTAGGTAGCCAGTGAACAATTGAGGCGTCCAATAAACAAAACTTAAAGAATCCTAGAAAAGATATTTACTTTTTCTGACTGCAAGTCTGTGTGGAAGTCTTCTTGGCTAGGTTAGAACTCCCAGGTCCTAAGCAACCGCTTCTACAATATATGAAACAAAAAACTCCATCCCCTCATGGTGTTAGAACTAGTTTCCTTTTTTAAAAATTAAAATTCAGTGAACATGGTAGTCTGAATGATCACTGAAAGTGATCATTTGAAAATGATTTCCATTTGGTCTCAGAATTTACAAGAATTTAATTTTGACAACACACAACTGCTCGTAATATGACTTCCCAAGAGTGATTTTACTGTGCTCATTACTAACAGACATACACTGATCTATTTCTTATCTCATTTCCTCTTATGCATGTTAGATCTTTCACCATATTTATTCCTGCTGGGAATAAACAGAAAGTACATTTGCCCTCTCTCTGACTACAAGTAACTTATTGGTTATTTATGTAACATGCTGACCTATTTAACCTTGACTTACTTGTTTAACATAGTTTTGCATATTTGTCCATCTGTGAAATGAGAATAGCATCATTTGCCTAACTCTGAGCGCTAAGCAAGCAGTTTTATTTTATTTTCATATTATTTGCAGAAGACAGCTTCTCCATGTGCTGTCACCTCCTGGAAGACAGGAATGAGCCTTTAGAGGGAGTAAGGAATAATAGGCTGCACGTTTGCAGCCAATTAAAAGATGGAAGGAGTTTGTGCATAGTTTTCCAGATACTTATGATGTCAGCCACACTTCAAAATCCAGATCATTTGTCATCAAGCAATTAACATGATTCATTGGTGTTACAGAATCATAGAATTGCTCAGGTTGGAAAAGACCTTAAAGATGGTCAAGTCCAACCCAAGCTAACTAAACTACCCTAACAACCCTCTGCTAAATCATGTCCCTAAGCTTTATTCTAATTATGTTGCCTTTAATTCTTTTAGAGATCTATCTGTTGACCATAGAGATCTTATTTTTAGCATTCATGTTAAGCAGCAATTTTTCCTCTAAAAATATTGCTAGAAAATGCCGAACATTTCAACTCTCAGCTAATTTTATTTGCTGCATGAGCTGATTGTAATCTGTGACACTTATTTTGCATACTTTGTACAAAGATTATCTATATCTATATATCTATATATTACATAAAATTGGTTATAAATAGTTTGTTTCTTTCCGTTGTTTTGAGTTAATTATTAATAGCCAAATCTCATTTTCTATGCTAAGTGTCTGAATGTTGATATATGCATTTTTATAAGAATTGCATTACTACAATTCCAACAAATTTCTACTTCTCTTAAAATAAAACTAAGTTCATATTTTGTTCTGCAAACTAACTTCTTCTTTGCTTAACAGATTGAAATATCACAAAGATGATTAACATTATTTGGTCCAAACAGGCAGTTATTTTTTAATTGGATAAGAGCTGAAAAAAAACCAACTTTGCAGTATGAAAACAAAAGGGAAATTAGGGCAACAGTGACAGGATTTTCTTCCTTTTTTTGTTTGCTTAGAGAAAATATTTTCAATGTTTTGTTCCATGAGATGGATTTACCTCCACTTCCTAACAAAAATCCATCTGGAAACAAGGATGGAAACAGAACATGAGTCACCCTGGGTATGGGGATGGAGATGAACAGAAGGCAAAAGAACGAGAAGGAGATGTACACAAGCAAGACACAGTTCATTCCAATTGGAAACGATGTCTGGCAATACAACTGCCCTCGAGTAAGTGTTATAAAACTTCAGAGAGGTGATGGATTTCTGCTTTCAGTGACTTAGATATCACTGAACAACTCTTAGTTCTTGACATTTTTACTCCTTGCCAAATAAATCAAACCACAGACCCCTTACAAAGTGGCCCTCAGCAGTGGATCAGATTCATTCAGGCACTTGCTTCTCTTTGAGAGGTGTGATGGAAGATTTTCTTTCTGCTTTCTGAACAGAAGGCTCACGCCATAAGTGTTTCTTACAAGTCCACCTAAACCAAAAACAAAGAAATGCAAATCTGAAGAGGTTTCTTAACTGCCAGCTCTGCCTACAGCTGTGCGAGGAGGTTCCCCTAGTACTCAAGCACACCACAAACTACCAGCCTCCTCCTTCCACGCTCCAGATACCTACTTTTTACCCTCTTTTCCTCATTCTCTACTATCATCTCACAGTAATTCTGTCAGTGAGACTATGTTCCATTGAGTTGGTTGATAGCACAGGCAAATTTCTCCAGAAAAAGAAAAATCTTGGAAATGAGTAATTTTTCAGGCAGAAATAGGAACAAGGAGATGCCTTTGCATGATCTCTGCATGTTAACCTATTCCCCATACAACTGTCTCGCTCCAATTTATAGGAGGGAGATGAGGTTCTTTTAATATCCGTATACCCGGCGTGAGATTAAGAAACAACGGTTCATATGTTAGTCCAACCAGTTTATTGTAAGTCCTAATCAGGGAGACGGGGAAGGGAAGGAGTGCGACAGAAAAGATAGGAAAGAAGCAAGAATCGCGTAAAGCGCGGATAATCACCACCAGGATCCAGCAGCGGTCCCGCTGCACGACGTTTCGAAGGTCCGAGGCAGAAGCAGCGGGGGATGACGAGCAGCAGCGTGGCCGGCCTTGGGCAGCAAGCAGGCAGCAGGAGGCAGTCGCAGAGCCAGTCCAGGAGGGGAAGCAGCAGGACTCGGGTAACGGGCCCAGGAGCGTCCGTCAGCTTGCAGGCATTCCGTAGTGAGGAATCTGATGGCAGAAACCCGTCCTCATGGTTTTCGATTCCTCTTTTATCCTACTTCTCCTCCTGCCTACGTGACATCCCTGGGCGCTTGAGCAGGAGTCCTGCGAGTACTTCCTGAGATGGCCATCTTCCTTGAGATAAGCCCACACAAAAGACCACTTCGCAGCTATTAAGCTGCAGCTTATCTCTCTCTCGTTGCCCCCGGCCTTGTCCATCCGTGACCCTCAGACAAAAGATTTCACAATCCTTGCCCAGGCCTTGTCCATCAAACTTCTCCAGACAAAAGATCTCTCAACCCCTGACCGGGACTTGCCTGAACTTGTGTGTCTGTGTCCTCAGCAAGCTTTGAGACAATGATGATGCAAAATAATAATCTCTTACAACAACGTGTATCAATCCTTTTTCAAATCTCAGACAAGACCCCTACTTTAAATCAGGATCTCTTATTTGTTCATTAAAATTTGTACTTTTGTATAATATTTAAAATCGGTGGATGGTTGGACAGGGTGATCCTGTGGGTCTTTTCCAACCTTGGTGATTCTATGATTTTATCAATGCTCAGTTTCACAAGCAGTGAAAATAAAGACATATCATTTTTATTTTCTCCTGTACAGTGCCTTGAGACATGAGTAGGATCATTCACTTCTATCTAGCAGTCTCCTCTCAAGAACCTTATGGGAGCTTCATATCTTTGAACCTTTAGTCTAGCCTGGAAGTCTGGTAGAAATCAGCTAAGATGTTCAAAAGTCTTTGCGGGAGGGAGTGAGAAGGAGGACTAAACTGGAGATAACTAAACAAAAATATGCATATTCTCCTTGTTTCAAATGAAATTTTTTTTTTAATGCAAACAGATTACAATCAGTAAGATTTAAAAGCTATTAACTAAGATCATTGTCAGTACATCTCTACTGGTATCTGAATCATGTTCTCCACAGGCAGCTGATTATCCTGGGGACCAGGTATGTTCATTCAGAATGAGGTTCAGATATATTACTGCAGTGCTGGTCACTGTCTCCTTATCTAAGTACATAATTAGTAAGTTATGTGAGTACATAATTTCATCATTACTTCTTGGGATTTTAGGTCTGGTTTCCTCTATCTGCCTAATCCCTCTCCCTCCCAGCCTCCCCCCCAATCTCCCGGGGTCATTTATGGCCTGATTTTTTCACAATTCTCATCCTGCTTTCATCTAGTAAGCCCTAGTAACAACAACTCCAAATGCAAACACCTCAGATTTCAAGTTTATTCATATACACATTTGCAAATGCGACTTGAAACGATTTGTTTCAACTGTGAAAACTAGGCAAAAATGTCACTTTAGTGCATGTTACTACTTTTAAACGTTTTTATTTCATCCACAGATCCCAATATACTTTGCACTCTGTAATTATTTCTAATTGCAGTGAGACATAGAAGCAGAAAATCTTATCACTTCCTTGTGATAATCTAGCTAGAACAAGATTGAGCTAGGCAGAATCTTTAGGTCTTTGCCCAATATGCGTGCTTGATTACAATAAGGAATTTTTGAGGATTTGCGTAGCAGCACTGCACTTTATGATTACATTGACTGCAACCTAAATAAAATTTTAAACAGAAAAGGTTAATCAGAAATATGATTTCTTTTGTTTCATGCCTTGTTGTATTTTCCTAACAAGCAGATCTTTTGTATTTTAATGTGATTTTATTACTATACAACAAAGACACAAACAACAACAAACACAGTGATGATGAAAAAGTCACATACTGGTGCTAAATGACATCCACTTCAAAAGAAGTATTTTGCTCATAATTACAGTAATTCTCTGTGATGGCAATTATACCTATACCCTGAGCAACACAAATGGATGAAATATATTCAGAATATATTTGGCTGCAGTTTGCTCTGATTTAACTGAGGGCAGAACTTGGCCTTGTGCATTAGAATACTTCAGGGGAAAGGTAAAATTACATTTTCTGTTCATGAGCTTGACACGGAGAGAGCATGGGCTAGACTCTTGCTTCAGAATGTGAGATGTTCAACGCTCAAGTGGCAAATCAACAAAGCACTGATGCTTAAGAGTCATGTGGCATCAGTAGCTGACATCAGTCCTCTCACATGTCTAACTGAAGTATGTGCTTCAGTACTGCTGCTTTAACATCAAAGCATCTTGAAGGACTAATTGGCAGTAGCTGTCTTGTTTTTTCCACTAGTAAGTAGAATAATGGAGTTCATATGTGGATTACTGACCAGGTGATCAGAAGGGTACTGTATACTGTCAACTAAAAAAACAATTATATTACTTTTTTTTTTTTTACAGAAATTCGTACTTGTACTGTGGTATAAATATTTTGCAGTGGAAGATTGTGTGCATGAAGGTCAACAGCTTTCTCAGATTTTAAATTAAAGTACAAAAAATAATATCAGTATAAACAGAGATAAATATATTGAAATATACATTTCCCCCAAAATATTAGATTCCTATATTTTTCTATCAGAATATATGCATGTATAATATAATACAACTTTATATATCTGAGGCTTTGCATGCAAATGCAAATTTATGTACATCCTGTACATAAATAATTTATTATGGAAATATTACTGTTTCTAGATTACACTGCATAGTAGATGAGTTGTCATTAGTAAAATGATACATGACTTTTCAGCAGAAGGAGACAATGAGGCTGCTATAGTGTTTAAATGGTTTGGGTGTTTATGTATGCATGCATGTATGTGTGTGTGTCTGCGTGTGTTTTTTTTTTCCAGCACCCACCCCTGCCAATCTTTGCACTGCTAGATAGGAAAATCATATCCATGGCAACAAACTGCACTATTCTCCAATCTAAACTGTCAAATATTCTATGCACATCATGTAAAATAGGCCTCTTTTCCTTATACTTCTGTGTATCTAGTTTCTGTGGCTATGTGTTTATGCAAATGAGAATTGTTCTTTTTCTCTCAGGTTGATTGAACATGGAATTTGTTTTGTGCCTTGGCAATGCAAAGCCATGCTATCATGCTACCTGGTATACCACGTAATTGCAAAAGCTATATTGTAATGATAACTGTCATTAAATTAGTATAATAATATCGTCTACCCTTTTCATGAGGAAGATTTGGAGTATGCTTTAAAGGAAGAACATTCATATGGGGCTGAGATATGAATAATGTTTAATTGGCTCTCTAGAGGGCACTAATTTTCGAGTTGCAGATCTAGTGTTTGGCTTTTTCTTTACAGAAAGGGAGGAGAAAATATTCTTCATAAATCCTGAATGATAAATTAGTTACCTTTTTTTTCCCCAGAGACCTAAAATTCCAAGAATTGTCCTTCTCCAACTTAACAGGGAAAGATCCCATCAAACATTCTGGCTTTCTGCTCATCTTTTAAGGGTCATATTGTCAAATTCTCTTTCCATGGTCTCATTTGAATGGAGATTCCTATGGTAATGTACAAATGCAGCAACCTACATCATCTTACAGTAAATCCACACATCCTAAAGAAATGCCAAAGTGAGAAGCTAGTATGCTTCAAACACACAAATTCACATGGGAGGTGCTGAGCTACTCCACCACTACCTGATCTAAAGTGCTCTGATTTTTGAGTAGAAGATACTTTGAGTTGCTGTCACCAGAAACCATAGCAGGTTTTACAGAGGTTAAAGCTTTTGTTTTTTCATGATAAGAAGGGTCTGGGTGGCAGGACCATGACAGCAGTACGTGATAAATATAAAATGCTGGGCAAAAGATACAGCATTAAAAAAAGCTGTTCTCTTAAAGTAAAGGCTTTTTGGTAGTATTTATGCCTGGTTCACAAAGGTAATCTGATGAATTTCTTGTACTCTGTGTGCTGTGGAAAGAATGAAGTAGTTGCATAAGTCTGTGATTCAGTAATAGAGATGTCAAAAGATAAAACTGTTCTTCTTGACAAAAACAAACCCAAATTATATCCAACAATGAAAAGGTAAAAGAATTGAGAAGTTCTTTTGGCAGAAGTGGTCTTATTCTAATTCTTCACACTGGAAATTGTTTTTTCATTCCTTGCATCTTGATCATTTAACGTATAGCAGAAGGCTTCCTTACAGAAGCTATCTATTTAATAGAACACTCAGTAACAGCTGAGAACAGTCAAAGAAAACAAACCATGCAAGAGCCCTTACCATTCAAGAAGTTTCATCTGACCAAAGATGAGGAAAGTATTAAAGCCTGTACTTGCAAAGTAAGATGCTAATCTTCCTATGAATATCAGTCTTTTAGCTACTATGTTTATCATACATAAACTGGTGATCTGTAATAGACACAGTGCTGATCATATACCATATTAGAGTCTCGAATCCACTATGAATTTCACTGGTGAGACTGATCAATGGTGATGTCTCATTCTCTACATGATAAGGAAGCCCATGAAAACACTGTTCCATTGACAGTGGGGTGGTTAGGATGGGCCTATATCCATAGGCATTTTCCATGAGGTCAGTTTTAGCATAAACTTCTGAAATTGGCGGCCAGCATCTTCTGAAAGAAGTGTGTGGAGATGTGAAATATCTCTGTAGGTCATATTAATGCATTCAACAGCATGATTTCCTCTCCCAAGACAACTCTTCTGGAACCATCATCTTCCTTCTGAAGGTTGCATTCCAGCTGATGCTGAACAGAGTGGTGGAAAGACAAGATCCATTTGTGGTTGCTTTAGAAATACTCCTTAGCCATGAAGTAGGAACAGATGAGAGCCTGGTGAGGAGAGATGTAATGTGAGCCAGGGGAGACTTTCTGTCTCTATGTAAAGACTTTGGGGATCATTTTCTATTACACTGCTCCAGAGGTTTTTGTAGAAAGTCAGAAAGTCTACAAAGTATTTTGAAAGCACATAATCCTAAGATCATATTAGACCAGGAACACTGTTTACACAGAAGGATTTTGTTTTTGTTTTCTTCTCTCTTCCCCTCAATAATTGACTTCTTAGGACTTTAGGCAAGTATGTCAAAAACAAACTTTTGAAAGAAAATTCAGACTCTCTGCAATGAAAATATTCCAGAATAGGAGCAACAATTATGTGTGAACATGTTGCAACACAAATTAACTGTGTTAGACACAAAAAAGGGGCTGAAGAGGTATTGTGCAGTTCCACAAGAGGTAATTCTGCAACTTCACTGCTCTCTGCAGGGAGCAAGAGTGTGTGTTAGATCTAGCAATTGGTGACCATGCCCATGGTAGGTATTGGAACTAGATGACCTTTGAGATCCCTTCCAACTCAAGCCATTCTATGATTCTATACTTGTATATGATAAGTGAAATATGGTAACTTCTAATAATAGTACCCCTTGTTTCAGTCTTCTGTCTCCAGTAGCATTCTTTGTACAAAAAATAGTGATGTCTTATTGCTCTGAAAGCAGTGAGATTAAATGTATTCACCTATTCAGTAAGGAAATGCAACCAAGCAAATGGTGTAAAATTAGGGAGCAATTCTGTACATAAATTCTCAGACCCTAATATTAAAAAGAAAAAGTTAATGCCTAATTTTTCCACATTCAGAATCAATACTCTAAGACTAACTATAACTAGTTGGTAGGACTGAAAAAGTCCTGCATGAGAAGAATATTATTTTGCTTACTATGTGGTCTGGGAGTGAGTCTGTATATAAAGAAGTGTACAGAATATCAGTGCTCAGGCAAATGATGTTCATATTCATGGAACAATCTTCTCTCAGATGTTGTAATAGTAAGACTTTACCTATAGTTTCTCTGACATCTAAGGATTTTCTAGCTTACAGCTAAATATACTATCAGACTGGCTTTAAAGAACATAGAGGGAAAGGCTCACTATGGTGCACACTAATATGCTTCCCCTCAAGTGAAATAAAGAGTATATTTTTAAATGACATTATACAATTTATATTGAGGCAAGTAAAAAAATGACATTGAGATAAGTCTGAATCTGTGATCTATATCTATAGGTGTTACAACTCACGACATCACTAAGTGCCAAGGTTCTTGTTTTTAATGAATCTATGTATGCATTAATATCCCAGCCTGTAACCACACTGTACTCTACAAGCATCTTCCTCCTCCTCATCACCATAACTGGAGCAGTATGATCCTTCTTCTTGTACTGGGAATCTCAGCATATTCTTAGTAACAGTCTGCTTAGTGAAAGCGTGTTGGCATTCACATGATGCAGCAGGCAGAGCCAGCAATTTTATATAACATCACAAGATCTTCATGATCTCAAGGAACTGTTTGGGGTGCATACAACCTATTTGAGCAAGATGCCAAATGCATATTCTTCCACAGGCTGTGCCAGCTGAGGCAGTACCAAAATAATTATGTCTCCTTACTCATGAACAAATATGCTTCTCTCTAGCAATAAAAGTTGTGTAGTAATAATGCAAATAGGCAGATTCCACCTCTTCTCTGTATTTGCACTGTCTGTTCTAAATTTGAAATTGCAAGATCACTTACAACTGCTTTTCTCCTATGCATGAAACACTGTTATACTGTCACTATTTCTAGATAATATCAATAATTTTTCTTCAGGCTTGTGAAAATTTATGTACGTACAAAACAGTTCTGTTCAGATTTGATCTAAGTAGCCACTTCAGCCTACAAACTTCTCCCATTTAGGTTGTTTCATGATCTGGGTTGCAGCACTGCAGCCTGCGATTGAGAACTGAGATTTAAGAACACCAAATGAAGAGGCATAATACAGCATAGTCAGTATGTAAAGAAATACAAAATAAGATCAGTCTATGACATATTGCTTGTTCATTCCATTTGGCAAATAATTTCCAGCCATCAGTGCTATTTGTCCATTTCTATAGAGTTGCTATTAATGTCTTTATTGTTTGCTTGGTTGAAATTAGACTCTATCATTAGCAGCTATGTCTTCTGCCAGTCAAATGTTTCAAATGAATTTGTCTTCACTGTGAATAATGATATTCCCAGTCCTCTGGAAAGACTGAATAGCAATCAGATGAACCTTTTAAAGCAATACAAGGCTTTGAAGTATCAACCCACTGCTTTGCATAATCAACTTTCTTATTATTCCCACTTTCAAGAGACTGCCATCTTCTAGACTAAATCATAAAGTTCCTAATAAGAGCAGAAGATAAAAATAATTTTCAAGATAAACTGATGAGATAAAAGAAGCAGATGGAAAGGGTTGCAAAATAGGCAATTCACAGAAAACGTTTTATATTTCCCAATCACCTACACTTTTTGCTAATTTTGGTACTGTAATGAAGGATGGTGCAACTTTGTACCAACCTGGCTTGCTTATTGGTTAATGACCATTACTTCATCTACTCAACTTTAGCTTTGTGAAAACCTTGGGTGGCAACATTGTTAAAGGAATATTCATCAGTTATTTACATGATTTTACACTGCAATGTGCATGTCTATGTACAATATGAGGAACTGCAACAAAGAAAACGGTTCTTCCTTGATCCATTTGTTCATTTATACAAATACAATCAAATAGTTGAGAGTAGTTCTTAATGACCACCGTCAGCAGTTCAGTCTGATGACTGCAGGCATGTTAGCTCTTTTCACAGTAAGTATCCATCTAAATAATTACTGATACCTTTTAATTCATTTTGCGTCCACAAATCTAAAAACTTACACTAATACAAAGTGCTGAGCACAGTCATCAAATCAAACCTGTTTTCTTCTTTCTCATGTTTAGTAAACAGCAAATTTAGTTCAACCTTATTTTCATCAGCCTATTTTCTCACACCTGTAATGTTTATTCTAAAATCAGCAGCAAAGATAGCTCAAAAGCTTATGATTTATTTGTTGAATCTGTCCTACTTTACTAAGCATCCTTCCACCTGTTATTTTATATTACTTTAATCTGCAAGATTTCCAGGTCTTTCAGACTTTAAAATTGGCTACATCTCTTTTTCCTGTTTTTGTAAGTTAGGACACATTTGTAAATGCTGTTTATTTACTCAAGTATTTTACAACTTATCAGTTTTCACCATTCTAGCCTGCTGATTAATGGATCTATTTATCTAGTGATTGTGTTAGTGTATTTGAAACCTTTTTGTAATTCCCACAGAATGTAAAGCTATTCTGACAAGAGACTTGGTAAGCCAAATATGGGCTTTATGTGCACAACACCTAATTACATATCAAACATTAAATGCCAAATCTACTGAGTCTTATTGATGAAAACTGCTAATATCCGGCCATAATCTGCTGAGTTTTCAACATAAAATCCACACTTTTATTTGTCACATATTCAACAATAACATAGGAGCTTAGTTCACACTGTTTTTCACATTTTACTGTGGTATCTTTTTTTATCTTTTTATCTATTTGCCTCTTGTTTGGTGGAAAAGTGAAAAACCACTGACAGATGTAAATGAAAGAATAAATATAGCTTATGAAATCTTGATTTTTGGTGGAGGGGAGAGTCCATTTTGACTTTCAGATTCCATATTATCTTCTAAAGTTTAGAAAAAAGTTATTTCACTGTTATGAAAAACAAGGAAATACAATGAATACATACCTTTTTAAAGCAATTTTTCTATACTGTTTGCAGACTTTTGCCTTCGACAAGCTACTATTGTTTTTCTGCTTTATTGACGTCATACTCATTGTACTTTATTAAGGCTATATCCAGTTCTTTAGCTTTATTTTATATGCTCTAATTCAGCAGATTTAACCAAGTTGAAGACACAAAATTTTGACAGCTTTCTCAAATATATTTAGTGTACCCACATAATGCAAAGATCTGTATTATATCACTTAAGAACACAATAGCTCAGATTTTGCACTGATCATGGGTCCTTAGAGAGCCACAGTTGTTGTACCATTGTAATTCCAGTAAAGCTGAATTTATCACAGTGAAAGATACAGAATGAAACTTTTCCTAACCTTCAAAAAAACTCAGCAATATAGACCATTTCTGAAAGACAGATTCCGGGTTGTGCTGTCCTCCTGAATCAAGAACAAGTTTTATACACTCAATTTATATCGTAAACAACAACGCTCCTAAAAATGTATAATGATGGTAAATTTCCTTAAATTTTAGAAGTGGGCCCATACTAATGTCATGAGGTTCAACAAGGCCAACTGTCGGGCTGTTGCACTTGGTGTAAAGCACACCCAGATGTATAGCAGACTGGGAGGAGGTCTCCTTGAGTGAGCTGTGCTGTGAAATAGGTGAGGGTTCTGGTGAATGAAAAGCTGGAAATGAGCCAACAGTATGCATCTGCAGCCTGGATGGTCAACAGCACCTTGGGCTGCATGAAGAGAGGGGCGGCCAGAAGGGGAAAGAGGGCATTGTTCCCCTCTATTCTGCCTTTGTGGGGCCCCATCTGGAGTACTGCATAGGGGCCTGGGACCCCCATCACAAGAAAGAGGTAGAGCTGAGTGGATCCAGAGGACATACATGAGGATGATCAGAGGGCTGGAGCACCTCTCCTATGAAGAAAGGCTGAGAGAGATGGGTTTGTTCAGTCTGGAGAAGAGAAGGCTGCAGGGAGAGCTCATTGTGACCTCCCAGTACTTGAAGAGAGCTTACAGGCAGGAGGGAGACCGGTCTGATAGTGACAATACAAGGGGGAATGGTTTTAAACTAAATGAAGGAAGATTTAGAATAGATGTTGGGGGAAATTTCTCACTGAGAGGGTGGTGAGTCCCTGGCACAGGCGGCCCAGAAATATTCCATCCCTGGAGTCGTTCAAAGCCACGTTGGATGGGTCCTGAGAAGCCTAATCTGTTGCATGGCAGCCCTGTCTATGGCAGGGGATTGGAACTAGATGATAGATGATATTTAATGTCTTCTCCACCCAAAGCCATTCTATGATTCTGCAATTCTATGATGATACATACTAGTCAGAAATAAAGATTTAATTTGTTGTAAAGTCTGAGCTGCAAATCCAGCAGCCTTGGCAACTGAAAATCTCATTAGCTTGCTGTCCTTACAGACCAAGATCAATCACTGGAGCAACAGTGTCTAGTATTCAGGAGTTTTTTCCCCATAGTAGATTAAAATAAATATAAATTTGAAGGGAATTAGAAGCACTGAAACAACTTTATCACTCTGTTCCTTTAAGCTACTTCAGTTTGAAATCCATCAAAGGTTATCAATGAATTTTATGATGAGTCAGATATCCCTTTCATTCTGAAGGATTTTGCTAGAAAATGGTGAAATCTGATCAAGATAACACGAGATCGATGAAAATCATGCACACCTTAATGCCCCATTAAGTTCTGTTTCAAGAACTGGGAATGCCTTGATGAACACTACACAGAAATATTTATTTCTCAGGAAAGAACATTAAGAATAATTTCTCATCTTCAAACATAAAAAGAACACCATCACAATACCCCCAAAAAAAGAATTAAAAATATTTATTTGGCTCTGATATAGAGTAAAAAAAAAAGAGAGAAAAGAACATCAGAAAGAACTAATTTATATTTCATACAACAAATGTTTCCTTAATGAGTGTTATCAGATGATTTCTGGGAAGAACAAGACAAAGTGCAACTATATGTTTCATTTCTAAGCAAGACAAACATTTCAAAGCAGATCTGCCCTTCAACTTGCTCAAAGAAACAGAATTCTGGGATTATTTGGCTGAGAAAGGAAGCTCAGTCTTGCTAGTATTAGTTAACAAGTTTTAGACTGGGATTTGGCTGGGAATAAAAGTAAATTGCAATGAATTTTTGATAGAAGGAAGGAAAGAATTAAAAATAAATATGTAAATGAAAATATGCATCTCTTTGTGTTTAGCTTCCTGGAATAGGAACAGACAACTTGCATCACTTTCATGAGAAGTGATCAGAGCTTTATTGTCTCCTGAGATTTCCTCTGTGATTTATTGCATGAGATAAAAAAAGGGCCATAATCCGGAAGGGTTTACATCAGAAACACATAGAATTTATAGTTTTTCTCCTAAAATATTCTAAGCAACAAAATAAGAGGAAAAAAACCATATATTTATTTTGAAGGACAAACATTTCTGTGACCATTACAAAGCTTATTAGGCACATATTATGGCTAGCCAGCATGTTGAGTCTTCTTTTTCAGAAAAGAATATTCTTCACATATACACTACCTCCAGCAAATGAATTTGCATATTGTTCTGTTCTCCTGTTCTCTACATTAGTATGAGCATTTGAAATGAAACTGACAAAGAGGGAATCATGTGTACAGAGGGCTAATGATGACAGCAATAAAGCTTTTACATCTCAAATAATAGTTTAGGCAATTTTTACAAATGCAAGAAAACTGAATAGAGTGCTCCAGGAGAGCAGATGCAATAAACCAATAATTACACTCTTGGAAAACATTCAGGAGAAGACTGGATCTGAGAAACTTTTGAAAAGTGAAAATATGAGAAAGCTTGAAAGAGGTTCCTGAGATTTTGAATTCAAATTGTTTGGAAATTTCCCTCAACTATCATAGATATCTATATGCATTTGCTTTTCAGAAACAGTCAGATATTACTTTCACGAGAATTTGAAAAAAGAAGTTAATTTCACACTCACACACAAATATTTGAAGAAAGTGATGACAGATTTATATGTGTGTATTTATGCAGGGGAGGCCCATGCAGTAATCTAATCAGGAAACTTTTACAAAGACGTGAGACAGATCTGCTGAATCACAAAGAAGCAGAACTTTAAACCATGAGTCTACATGGAGATCCATATCTGAGCAGAGCAAGGAGAGATGATAGTAAACTTTCCAAAGTATTAGCAAGGATGTCACATCAAAGCAAAACAATCAATCGATCAAACAAACAAATAGATAAGGGTATTCCAAAAGAAGAAAAAAGGAGCTAATTTGATAGCCTAAAATATTGTGAATTATTAATTAATTATAATTGATACTGAATAATTCAGTTCTGCTGCCATGAAGAATTCCATGATGAGATTTATTCATACTTTTAAGTATGTCCTAACCCTGGTTTTTCAGGTGTTTCAGTGCTTTTAAAGGTTTAAATCTCCTTCTTTTCACAGAATGTAAACCACAGTTAAGATTCTTCTCCTTCAGTTAGTAGGCTCCCTCCAGAGTTTACCTCCTCCAGTCTTTCTCAGCAGATTCAGAAAGTAACGATCCCTGATCTTTTGATTCTATGCGATGCTTTATCTTCTGTTCTCCAACAAGCTTCTCCTTTTTTTTTTTATATTAATGTTGTCCAAAGTAGAGAGTATTTTTGAGTGCTTACGTAATTGATTCCATATTTTGCATTATTTGCCTTAACCTGTAGTAGCTAGTTTGTACTGAGAAGAAAAAAAAGACACATTTCAAAATGCTTTTGCACAGAATCAAAAAGAAAGAAATTTCAAGAATTTCCTTAAGTATTTACTTCTCTTTACATTGTTGGAAGATTAAGGATATCTCTCTCATTTTAGTGCTGGCACACTTAATAAAAGCAATGTGCTACAGCTACAGCCACAATCAGACTGGAGATGTATGTCCAGTCATCACCTCTGATCCTCTCTTTGCAGACTGGTGGCAGGACATGTTCAATGAAGTAATTATGGATATGATGAGATCCCCAAAAAGCTAGCAGAAATAAGCTTTTCATCCTATCTACAGTGCTCTTGTGTCATCCACATTCTTATCTCTAAGAAAAAATCCATGTACATTTCTGAGCTTATTCAAATTTTTCTCATCTTTGCTATTAAAAAATCACTAAATCATAGAATCATTCAAGGTAGGAAAAGACCACTAAGATCATCCAGTCCAACCCCAACCCATTCCCACCATGCCCGCTAACCCCATCCCTCAGTGCCACATCTACATGGTTCTTCAACGACTCCAGGGAGGGTGATTCCATCACCTCCCTGGGCAGACTGTTTCAATAGCTCACACTCTTTCAGAGAACAAATTCTTCCTTATATCCAACCTGAATCTTTCCTGATACAACTTGAGCCCATTGCCTCTTGTTCTGTCATTTCAAGACGTGCATTTATGGACATGAAATTTCTGCAAATCCAGTCTGGTTCACACAGTATGGATATGTTTGGACCTACAATTCACTTTTTCTGCTCAGAAACTATTCTGTTATGGAGTTATATGCCAAAATTTGATATTTTGTACCTTTCATCACAAACTGACAGAATCCATTCTATACTTTGAATGAAATGATAAAATCCACAGACAAGAATTTTGATTTTCATTTTCATCCCCATTTTGGACTATTTATTCAAAAGTTAAACAAAGCAAATACCAATTTCCTCACATTGTTTCTGTGTGCTTTTGAGATGGAAGTGTAAGAACTCACTTTATGAAAGTAAGATAATCAATTTGAGACATAGTGTGAAAAACTGGTAAATGAAAGCACATTGCAGCAAAGCTTTTCCCTCTAAGAAGCTACTTTTGTGCTTTGCTGGGTGAAAATACCAGCTTTTCATTAATATAAATACATCCTCTAAAACTAGCAGATCTTACATATTACGTAGAAATAAACGTTTGGATTTTTGATGCAAATGACTGATAGCTAAGTACTGTATTTCTCCACTTGCTCCAAGATACCTAATTTTCTTGGAGACAACATTCCTATAGAGTGCTTATAGTTTTCCTTTGAAGCAGGAGGATTAATACATTTCCTGTGAGAGTTACATTGAGTCAAATCTTCTTTGTGACATAGAGAGATAAACTACACCCAAAGGGTGTTTTTATTTGATCAAATGATTGATGAGTTTGATGGAAGTTGCCTGAGATAAAGATGGAAATGAAAGAAAAACATGACCTTGTTATAAGTAACAATTCACTTAAATCTTTTATTTAGGCTTATTTAATGTGGATTCCTCAAGCCTATGTGGCATGTTCCTGGTAATGTGGTTTGGAGTTTTTATTCTTTTTCTCTTTTCTTCTCCTGTTTACCATACATAATGCCCAGAGTGGTGTAGCCCTGAGTTATCCAGGGAACACTTGAACTGGTCCACTTAAATCATACATTTGTATTATTAAATATGTTTGTGATATTTAAAACCAGTTTGAATTCACTGAGCTGAGCATGATGTGACAGTGAGATAAGTACTTATTCCAAGGGTGCTGTCTGATCCCTGACCAACATCAGGATCTCTATTTTAACAACAGGAAAAGAGGAAATGTTTTTGAAGTGGAAGAGGATAGATTTAGACTAGATATTAGGAAGACATTCTTTACTATGAGGATGATGAGACAATGAAACAGGTTGCCCAGAGAGGTTGTTGATGCCCGCTCCCTAGAAGCATTCAAGGCCAGGATGGGGCTGTGAGCAACCTGGTCTAGAAGGAGGCGTCCCTGCCTATAGCAGGGGATTTGGAACTAGATGATCCTAAAGAACTCTTAAAGATGATCACCATTCTGTGATTCTATGATTTAATGATTTATAAGCTACTGATCCTCCACAGGATATTACAAGCTCTCTTGTTATTGTCACAGCACTTGAAGTGCCACATTTTAAGATCTCCATTCTGAGCTTGTTGGTGGAGCAATTGCTTTTGACGATGGTACATGCAAAGTAAATATGGCAGCTGGTACTGTCTATGTTTCTGCAGGGAGTAACAGTAAGGTGTGCCTCTGCCCAGAACTGCTGTATTGGCAGATTTTGGCCTGCTTTAACAGCATCTGTCTGAAAGATAGCAGGTGGTTTCTATTTATTTACAATTCAATAAGTCAATCTGGTACTCCCATAAAAACATTTTATGCATAAGCCAATTGCTTCCATGGAAAAAGAAAAAATCTCATATACTGAAGATTTCACCAGAGCTGAGAAAAGTTAAGATACACAGAGAAATTTCACTACTGATTTCAATAGTCCTCTGTCAAGATAATGATTCCAATCGTCATGCAGTAATTAATGTCACTTTATGTAGTTAGAAACTGTCTCAACAGCCACTTCACGTATAAATGTCCTTGGTAAATCTATTGCTCTCAAGATGTATTCCTCTGTATGTCAAAGAAAGATTGTATCATAAGATCTCTCTTCACTATACATTTTCTCCCTTTTGGTTTCTCCTTCTCTACATGATCTCTCCTTTCCCAAATTGAACCACTTCTCATTTTTACTTCTGTTTCAGCTACCCCATTTCTCTCCTCTGGATCTTCATACTTCTCAGTCAGGCTTTTTATCCCCAAGGAATAGAAAAGGACAGAATTGAGCCTTAGAGTTTTCTCCTCAGATCTTTCTGGCACAAAGCCCCTAATCGTTTAAAAGTAAAAGGCTGCACAGGAGCTCTGCCATTTTCTAAATAAGAGGCACAAACCAATTGGTAAAATGCCTAAATCACACTCCATTAAGACAGAAATATTCAAAATGTTTTACATTTTCAAGGTTTTCTAATCTTTCCACTCCTTTGAAATATAAATGTATATTAAGGGAAGATCCCTAACTTCCATGCAAAATCATACACAGTACACTGGAGGTTTAAAAAGAAGTGTGATAGCTGCTCAGACAAACACAGCACATAAGTATGGTCCTCATAAGATAAGTCCTCATCTTCAGTCTGTGCAAAGTTTGACACTGAAAATCAGTCCTGCTGCCTGCAAAAATAAGCCTAAATTTCACTGTCAGCAACAGAAGCTTCCTATGTTTTGTATGATGTTTCTGGATTGGCACTGTAAGCTGAACTGCCCCTGCCAGCTGTCAGATTTGCAAAGTGCACTCTGGGGTCTCTCTGAACATACCAGGTCGTGTGAATATAAATATAAGTTCTGAAATGTCAATCAGCAATTTAGTAATTATTCAGATGTCATTTAGTTAAATTTGAGTTTTATGCCTTATTACCTCCACTTTTTGTTTTATTTTATTTTCATTGCAGAGTATTAATAAATGCTTGTTTCCATCTTCTCCCTTTGTATGTTTCTATTTCCACAAGATACAGAAAGCAATGTAATACCATGAAATGAAAACAGCACCCGCAAGACATGAAAATCTTAGCAAACCATGCTCATAATCCCCTACTGATTTTCCCTCCAATAAGATGAGATTAATGGGACAGTGGGCAATAATGCAATACAGTGGAGTTCTTACAGTTTAAATAGGACTATTACATAGTAATAATAGCTAGCACTGCTCTATCTGACCTGCATGACATCAATATGATACAATAATACAGGGCAGTACCTAAAGAATACAAGCTAAATAGAAGTCAGTTTCTTGGGTTTTTTTAGCTTTGTTTTCGTGTTTGACAAAATTAGTTAGTCCTGCAATTACTGATCAGAAATAGAAAATCCTAATTATCAAATTAAAATAAAATTCCTTTACATTTAAGTATACTATGATGAAGGAGCAGTAACTGAAACAATTTTCTGTGGTAGTTTCATCACCTTATTATTTCTAAAGACAATTATTTATAAAGTCAACTATCACAGCTTGTATGAGTTTAAGACAATGTTTCACTGCAAACAGGACATATTCTTTGCAATAAAGAACTAGAGTTCATTACAAGATGTTTCTCCTCATTATAAAAACTCGTATTGACTCAGGTGCAGAGCAGCACCAGAGTGAAGCTAAACACAACCTGTATAGATCTGTCACTCAGAAACAAAACTCACAAGCCACTGGTTTATGACACTGAAGGAAGAGCATCCCTGGTGCCTAGTTCACAGCAATGTGAATAATGCTTTATCAGCTAGGCAAAAAAGACAGTGAAAAATTTAACTCTCAAAACCTAAGTACAAGTAGATATTACCATTCCCACCTTTTTTCTTTTTTTTTCTTTTTCATGTTTTTTTTTTTACTATGTAGACCTGCTTATCAAAATTATATTTAATTTTTAAATATATATTTAAATATAATTAAATTTAAGGTTCCATGTAGACCTTTCACAGTGCCAGTGTTTTTACAGTACAGTGAGAATGCAGGTATGGTCATGACTGGAACACACTCTTCACTATCTGTTTGCATGAATATTTATGAGTTAAAAGTGTTGTATGCTTATGCTCATGATATGTGAGGCAAATACTGGTTAACAATGGCCAAAACTAAGGCGTAAAAGATCAACGTGCTATCAACAATAGCAACAATAACAACATTGTAAGGAAACCAACACCAAAATGATTTCACTGGACCCTTTTTTAAAGTACAATTTTTAAATGATTTCAGTTCTTATTACTCACATTTCCTGATCAGGTGGAAACACTGCTGTCAGCACAGCAGTCCACATGCTACGGAATTCAAATAAGTAGATCTGATGGTAAAAATTTGTCCTGGGATTGTATTTGCTGATGTGCTTAATATGTCAATATGTCTGTAGTATGCTCAGCAACTGCTCACTCTAAAGAAACACTAAATAGGCTGCTAGAGTTTAATCTGTTAAATGTTATCATGAATTCTTGCTAAAAAAGTAAATATTTAAATACACATTAAGGTAAAGGTCTCTTCAGCATTTTTAAATTGCAAGAACAGAGCATCCTGTCAAAAGCTAATTGTTAGGCATTTTTATTGTGCCTACTGTGCAGGTATTTGGCATTGGTTTGTTTAATTTCAAAGCATGAAAACAGACTGTAAAATGATGTGAAATAATGTAAAACTATAAAGCTTTTCACTGCAATAAGGCGGCTTGTGACAAGAACATCAACATTTTAAAAAGGTCTGGTCTGATACATCACACTGTGTTTTGAAAAAGAAAAGAGGGATTGTCTGTAACTCCTGCATTCAGCTTGGTCGTTAGTCTTGTAAACAGGATGTACAAATTAAGCACTTTTAGACATAATTATATAGCAAACCTACCTAGGAGAGAGGAGGTGGAAATATTCCAACGACAGTATCTAAATTGTTCATATTTGAAACACTACCGTGTTAATTCTACTCCAAGAGAACAAAACAGCACAGTGAATATAAAATGTGTCTGTATACAAAGGGTACAATTCAAACCTCTTACTCTGGATGTGATTATATGAGTTTAACCCATCATGACAGAGAATTTGTCCAGATCTTCGGTGCAAAGAATGGTGATACAAGTGACCCTTATGAGCAGAATAAAAGGGGGTATATAATCACAGTCAGCTGCAATAAACCACAGCTATTTTTTCTGGATAGCTGTTAATATATGTAGCCCATATCTTTAGGTATATGCCACAGCAACTGGGACAGCAACAGAACAACCAGAATATGGGCCCTCTGCCACCAGGGACACTGTTCTCTGAGGACAGGCAACAAAAGATTAAGGCAAAAAATTCATATATTCACGTTTGGATTAATAGATCTTTTATTTCACTCCCATAGGGGAAGAAAAGGGAGAAATTGATGGTGCTGTCACCAGCTTGGCCCCACCATGCCTACTCACTCTTTTAGTATCCAAAGATGAAAGACACCTTCCTCATTGGTTTCAAAAGCTACCTGCAGTGCACATGTGTTATTTAGATCACACAGATGCTAGTTGCATAACAAACACAGTTATTTTTGACAGTGTAGAACAGTGATTCTGTTTAGAAATCAGAGTAAATGCTATCTGTTTTTGCAGAAGTGCATCTATCGCACTCTTCTTTTGTCACCAGCAAAGTGGAATTGAGGACACAAAATGAGGAAGAGGTGAAACTAAAAAAAGAAAAATAATATGACTGAACTAGCATTTTATCTGACCCTGTCCAGCAGTAGGCCCAAAAAGAAGAGCAATGATACAGAGGCAGCAGTTTTTAGCACAGAGATTGCTTATTTGACAGGAGGAAGAAAATGAAAGGATGAGTAAAATAAGAAGGCCATCTGCCAAGTGCTCTTGCTCTGTACCCACAGCATCTCTACCTTGAGATGCATTTTGGTAGGCAAGGTCTGTTATCACACAAGATCTTGTGTGACCGTGATGAGCAGAACAAGAAACAACCAATTTCAGACTTGCTTAGGCTTCATGACAGGAGATCTTCCCAAAGGATCTGGCTTCATGGAGACCATGAGTGCCAGATCTCTCGTCCTGGGTTAAAGCTTGTCTACTGAACATTTACATACAAAAATGGAACACATCATTAAGGTAGCTCTGCAAGCAATGTTGGAGGTTGGTTCTGCCCATGAATAGGTTCTGAAATGACCTTAAAAATTAATTTTACTGACTGAGGGATGACTGGGATCGGTCAAACCTGATGAGGGAGACATCAGAGATGTGTACTTAACTTTCTGGTCTTATGGTGTCTGTATTTGAAATCCCTCAGCTCTCAGAGTATGCTGACTGTCAGAGCCTACTGACAGTGACCTTAACCATTGGATTCTCTGTATTGTCTACTTCACTCTCTCTCTGGTATTTTTAATGTATTTTGCTTCCATTTTCAACGCATCCACAAAGCTGTCAATTTGCTGAAATGCTTCCTTCTCCGTCCTCTCCTTCTCCACGCATGTCTATATTTCTGATGATATCTGAATAAATAAAAAAAAGAAACCAGAGCATCCTGTTTTAAAATTGGGAATATACATTATTGCCAGCCCACTTCGGAACATTTGAAGTGGCTAAAAATGCTGGTCTGTTTATATGCAGTGCCCAACTCCTCACACCCCCGAGGAGCCACTGGCAACCTCTGCTGAAACCTTATTTTAGGACCTTTTGTTTATTTGTTAGATTCTTTTTATTATCTTTTCATTGTATTTGCCCTTGATTTTTTTAAAAAACATTTGTACCATCATCCTTCAAATCTTTGTCTTTAACATACTGTCCAAATTATTCCCTGGTATATAGAGGGAGCTGATTTATAGATTAACTATAGCAGATTAGATGAATAATAGATGAATTCTAGCAGATTGACATCTTTCCTTTGTTGGAACCTTCCTGAAAAGATCTTCAGCCTTATCCTCAGTCTGCAGGAAAGCTAAACATCTCTAAAAGGCAGAAGAACAACCAATATGGCAAAATCCATACGGTTGAATGAATTTTTTCCCTTCTGACTCTGAGCACAGTGAGTGTCTTCTGTTCTGTTTTTTGTTTGTTTGGTTGGTTGGTTTTGTTTCTTTTCTTTCCCATTCTTTTCATCTGGAAGGAGAAAACTACAGGTTGTCATCCCCTTCCGAGGGCATTATCCAAACCTGCAGGTGTCAGTTTGCTCTCCATTCCTGCCAGCATCCCTGCTGATCCCCCTTTCCAGCCCTCTATCAAACCACACTACAATGAGAAGAGCCCCTGCAATCTACAAGAAACTGTGTTTATCACTTGCTGCCCAGGAAATCAGCTCAGTTGCTTTATGCCTTCTAAAATCACTCCTCTTTTCAATGTTGGCATCCCAGATCTCAGTCCTACGTCTTTTACCTTGTCTTTATTCCACTCTTTGGAGATCTCCACATGAAAACAACCTAACAGAACAAAAACTACTTATTTTTAAAAAAATTATCACCTCTTGCATCTTATCCTATCTCCTGGAATAAACTTTGTTTGGGATGTATAGCTGGTGTTACAATCACTGCAATATTTCTACAGATAGATTAGAATTTCTTGTGGAGACTATAGGCTGAGAATGGAACAAACAATGGAGAATCAAAGATTGTCCAAGTAGTTACACTGAGTAATTCCGGGTTGGATCCTGAAGGTGCTGACACTGGTTTAGAGTATGCATGGCTGTTTGAGATTTGGTCCATAAAGAGACAGGCCATTGAAAGGTAGTTATTTCTAAAGCTAACATTCAAGCATCATCTGTCTTTTAAAGAGTTGAAGAAGAAATGAAGCTCTTTTTCACTTAAGTGAGAGAAACTTCCAAGATCACTGACAAACACCAGGGAATGTTTTCTTCTCAGGTTTAATGGTCTCTTTGTAAAATCTGCAAGAAAACATATAAAATTATTTTCGAGCCAATATCCTCGGGCACACCCATGAAAGCACCTCTTAGTTACTTAATACCAGTATGTTAAAAAGCCGGACATTGAATTGCCAGACTGAACTTTAAAGCAAAATACATTCACTAAATAATTTTATTTGCGTGCTTGTTTGCTGTTAGCTTGTTGTACTGTGATTAAAAAAAAAAAAGGATAAGGATGTATTGTATTTTGCTATACAACATCATTATATTATGTGGGGTCAGTGCTATTGACATTTTTCAGTTTGTTGAAGAAGAAGCCATATGAACTGATAAATAAACAAAATAATGCAGTGGCAAAAATTGTTAATGATGTCACGTTATATTGTGGAATAATACAAAGATATAAATATTTACACAATTTTTTAATGAAATGAACTGCAAATTCAAGAAGTTAAAACACTTGGGGAAAAAAAAACCTTTTACAATTCATACAATATAGAAAATCATGTAACAAACATATAAGACAATGTATTTTTTTGCCTTAGGAATCGTATATCCTTAGTGTGCTCTAAATAATGAATACAATACTTACAATTGTAAATGCGGTATTTGGAGTTTGTTATCCTATGACCATATTCCTGTCACTGCAGTGAGTAGACAACTAAGCACTCAGGAAAGAAGGACAGTCTTAAGTCCTACGGCCTTATTCTCAGTTTACAGTTTTGGTGAACTGTGTGCTATGGACAAATTACTGAACTTCACAGGCTTATATCTCACCTGCGCCCCATCCTTTCCCAAAAGCTCGTTTTGCTGCATCAATCTGTGCCAAGTATCAGGCCTTACACAGTGACAGAAAAGTCACTGCACGCTACCAAGAAGTCATCTCTCATTACCAACATGAACAAAATAAATTGTGGCAAAATCAGAAAATGATTAATGTAATCCTAAACTAAAATAATTATAGCACTTAACTTTGATGCAGCTTCTCAATACTCCAAAGGAATGAATGAGGGCCTGTAAACTAACCCTTCCAATGGCCCTTGAGGGAATGCCTGCTGCTATTTATGTGAGAAAGCCATCAAAGTGACACGGAGCTGTGCAAAAATGGGTGACATGGTTACAGAAATCCTCCTCTGGAGTTACAGGACATATTATCTTCTCTCTATAATTCCCAAAGGGATAGAGAGCATCAGACAACCTGTGATGACCACTGTACTCAACTCAACCCTCCTTCTTCATCTCTTTTCCCTGGAAAATGGGTTCAGGAGGGTGACTGACCCAACTCGCATGATGAGAACTGTGAGTTTGGTGATGAGGACTGTGGTGAAATATAGCTCTACCCATCACAGTCTCTAGGGAAAGAGACTGCTGAATTAAAATGTGCGGGCCAAGAATTTTCAGTCAAACTGCCGCCAGAAATGAAAAATGGCATTTTCTGAGTTGAAATTCTTCTGTTGCATTGGATCAGATACACCAGGGCAGATCTCTGTTTCAGCAAAAAAGCTGACTTGATTGGAGATTTTAAACGCTCTTTGAAAATTACACTTGAAAGACTCCAGATCTTTCCCACACCTCGTCTCCTAAGCCAGAGCAACGAGATAAACCCCAAACCCAAACAGAGTAGGTGAACTGAAAATATACTGGGAAGCTTTTTAGAATTTAAAATGTTATTTTCTGCAGTAGAAAACATGATTGTTCAACAAGTATAAAAACCCAGAACAGAACCCAGGGCTATCAGCCTTTTGCTCCTGTAGCATCGCAACAATGCATATTTGAGGCTTTTTTAACCTTTTTTTCTAATGTGCTCCACTTAGCTCCTGAGAATAATCTAAGTGTTTGACATTTATAGAAACAGAAATTGCAGTGCTCTGATACACCCTGCAGTTCTGGTTATGTCTACAACTAATTCACTATGTAAAAATGATTCCTGCTGTTATAGTTATTTCACCATAGCTATTTTTATATACTTGATAATCTATCAGAACTTTTGCTCTAAATAATGATTATTATTTGTTTGCAGCAAATAACTTCAAAAGTCCTTGTGAAAGATGATGCTGTGCCTGTGGTTCCCCTTTATTTAAAGGATGCCTGAGGCAGCACCTTTGTTTCCTTCTGCTGTGCCAACAAGGACATTATCAGAAAAATTTATCCTCTGTGAGGATGGCAGAGCACTGGAACAAATTAACCAGAGAGGCTTGAATTTTCCTTCTCTGGATATATTCAAAACCTTCCTGGATACTTTCCTGTGCAACCTACTTAAGGGAGCCTGCTTTAGCAGAGGCTTGGACTAGGTGAACTCCAGAGGTCCCTTCCAGCCTCTAAGATTCTGTAATTCCTTTAGACAGGACAGCCAAGTGACCAGCCCTGGAGCCCTTCCTCACTGTGTAATCCCTATGCTGCCTCAAGAAATTTCATCATGACAGCAGCCACAGGTCAAGAGCAGTGAGCTGTTAACAAGCTGCTGCCTCCAGACATGGAGGGATGATTTACCACAGGATAAGGTGCAACATCTGTGACCACCTGCTAATAGTATATTTCCAAATAGAGAGGTCATTTACACAATTTCTTTGATAAGTCTTCCACTTCTAGGGTAATAATACATCCTCTTACAACTACTACCTCTAGAATCCCTTTAATGTGCTAAAGATTGCTTGGTGTTAATTAGAGTTGTGAACATTTAATGGCTGGTGATTAAATATACAGTGATATTATTAAATCCTGCAGGTTTAATTAAATATATGTGGCATGAGATGTAAATTCAAAACTAGCTTCAATTATTGTACATAATTGTAATATTTTTCATCTAATCACAAGAGGTATTTTTTATTTTGTTCTATTAATTTCTGTTTTTTTACTATTTCCCATCCAAAACACCACACACCAACTTAAGGGAAAAAGGTATAACAAAAATTGGCAAACAGGTCAAATAATGAAACATGCTCCTGGAGATCTCCCAGGCAAGAGCCCTAAATATATTCCATTATTGGCATTTAAGAAATCTCAGAAAACTTTATTCGAAGAAATAGCATTACTCCAAATAAGAGAAATAACAACTAAATTATCCAAGGCATTTTTGCTTATTTCCCCATTCCTTCAGATTTCAGCTTCCACCAGATTCTTGGGACTAGCTGATACCAGCAGAGAAAACACCTCCTTTATTCAGCATCCTCTCATTAGAGATTACTACATAGTAGAAAAATGCATCAGCTTCCCAGCAACTGCGTTGCACTGCTGGTTAACCAGAGTCAGTGTAATGTGTAATTCAGTAATGATCCTTTGTTAAAATCCAGACAGTTTGTTTGTAGAGATGGTACTGACAGGCTGAAGCCACAGATACTTTAGCATTCCCATTGTTGCTTATGAAATGGAACAGCCTGATGGATAAATGCTTTGATTACTCACACCATTTATTACGACTTTTACAGCAGCTCTTAACATGCATCACGCTTCTCTTTTGTTGTCTCTCAGTTTGTCCATCCCTGCGCTTCCACTACGTTTTCTTGGGACTTTCCAGGGACCAGCTTGTGACAAGCCTTTGGATCAGAACTATGAGTAACAAGCCAGCTCTGGATACAATTGCTTCATCCCCCAGTGGCTCATTTCAACAGATGAGTCAAAGCCAAGGGCTGAGCTAAGAATAAGAATAATTATGCTAATTATGTCCACTATTTAAATATACAAACTAGCTTTGACAGTGAAGGAGTTATGCCACAGAATTAAAATCCTAAAGAGAGAATGTTCATTTCTTACAGACTCCCACTGGCATTTCTCTGTCCTTTTGCTTGAAAAGACAGCTTCACATGTAAGTCTTAATAAAGCGTAATAGGAACGTATAGAATTTATTCCTATTATGTGCTTAAGGACTTAGAGCCACAAGATAAAGCTGATAAGCTCTGCTTGTTATGATGATGATGATGATTACAGATTAATACACTGTAGAAAAATACTGGATAGGCCTAAAATCAATATGACTAAATAAAGCTTTTAAAAGCTGTAACTCATATTTTAGTTCACTCCTTTCTGTTTTTTCCAGCTACAGTTTTCAAGGTTTATTTGTCACTTTTCCCTATTTTCCTAATACATGCAATGTTTTTGGGCTATGGCAACCAATGCTCTTGGGCTTTCTTTTGCTTTAATTTGCATAAACACAGCCATCATATGAATATTCAGTGAGTGGCTTTGCATTAAATGAGTGCCCTTAATCAGCTTTTCAGTTCAGTTCAGTCAGCTATTTCATCCAGAAATTCTGAGGGCCCCATGTAGCAACCCAGGTAAAGACTGTAATTCTTTGGTGTATTTAATGAAGGAAAACTATCACTGATTATGCAGATTCTGGAGAATGCTCATATCTTGCTGGTTTGCTCATGGACAGGCTGTGTGCTATTTTTTTACATAGTAGAAAAAAAGATCGTTGCTGTTTTTAACCCCTAATGGCCGGGTGGGCACATGCCTCTGCAGTTTGCATAAACATTAGCTCTTAATGAATAATAATGCTTGAGGGCTGTTTTGAAGACCAGGCTCTGAGCACAGAGGACAGTGTACACTGAGGTGTGATTGGCTCTTTGGTGTTGTCATCACTGGCAGATATCCCTGTAACATGGAAGATGCTACAGAAGTTGAACTCAACACTCTGTGTTTGTTTTTGGAAATAGTCAGCTATCTTCTTGTCACAAATATTCCCTGCTCCTCCACCCTGGTTATTATTGCTTCATGCTTTCCATGAAAAAAAATTACCAGCTTGTCCATGACCAGTGCCTTAAGATTCTATGTCTGTAAACTTGTATCAACATGACTATCACGTAAATAAGGAGGCATGGTGCTGACACACATTTCATGCTGGAGACCTCTCCACTCACCAGCATTAAACAGAATGTGATCTGGAAAGGGAATGATTACACACTAAAGATGATGTCTGTACTTCTGGCCTGCTTCTTCCTGTTTTTTAGGAATGTAGTTTCATAAGGAGGGATGGAGGAAGGAAAAGTGAAAAGGAAAAAGCTAAGGAATCACCACTTGGGAAACGCCGACATGGATGGCCCCACAGAAGTTTATAAGCTGTCTCGCAAGGAGGCTCAGGAGTGACACCCAGATGTCGGGCGAGTGGCGGGCACAGGACAACGCAATACCCTCCTGCAGGAGCCGTGTCTGATGCACCTTGCATTTTGAGCACCACAGCTTGTGTACTTCCACAGAGCAGTGACACAGAGCAGAATATTTGTAAACTTTAATATGGTGTAGTTATTTCTGGGGGAGGGCTGTGTACATTGTGTTACTCTCAAGCACATAAATATCTCCTTCACTGTGGCATAATTCTTTCATTCCAGATGCAGCTTTGTCTGTGATACAATTAATATTATTGTTATTTATTATTAACTCTCTTTTTAACTCAGTCTGAAGTCAAGTTGCAAAGACCAAACTTCTTCACAATTAAAAAATAAGAGAAAAAAATATATAAAATGCTAAATCAGGTTCAGGCATAGCTACCCACGTCCTTAATAATAATACTATCCTAGGCAATCACCAGAAGTGATAATGATATTTCACAATAAAATATTTTAAAATCATAATGATGTAGTGTATCAGCATTGCTACTTCCTTGATGAGCAAGAATATATATAAATAGAAATCTTTTTTTTTTTTTTTTTTTTAATTCAGTGTGTTATATTTTAGCCTTTTCAATTTATTTTCAGCAATAAGTTACACTTGCATAGGAAGTTTCCATTTGCAGGCTACTATTTATTAATAATGTCATTCAAGGTTCAAGCAGGGTCAGATGAAACTAACTCCAACAGAGATATTTGAACTATGGATCAATAGGTGCAAAAGGCCTTTAAGTTCTATGTGACTTTCACCAATGTCTGTTGTTCACAGTTAGTAGGCAACTGCCACTGAAATTCACCACAACCACCAAATGCAAATGCAATAGAAACAGCTTCCCTGTGAGCATACATAAATGGTAATCAATTGCTTCAGATATCTGATGGACTCCCCATTCTGTCAAGGCAAGCTGAGATAAAATTTGTGTTCTCAGAAAATACAAAGTGCTCACATATTTACCAGTGACTGGAACTGAAGAAGAAGAAAAAAATGCCTGGGGACCACTGCCTTCAAAGACAGAAGGCAGAGATAGAGCCCAAAGAGAAGAGTCCAAGAGAAGAGTTGGTCTTACACTCACTCTTACTCAGAATGGTCTCAGTAGCAGTAATAAATATTCAGTAGATGAAAAATAGTCAACTGGTGAACATAACTATGTATACTAAAATAAAAAGAGTGGGAAAGGCAGTCACAGGAATCTGTCCTCTGTATTTCCCACAGAAAATAAAATATGCAACACTTTACTAGGAATATGCACATCTTAATATCAGAACTGCTGATGAAATTGTTAAGTCGCTTTTCTTCAAAATTCTGATGTCTCAGAAGGGACTGTGTCTTCATCTCCTCCAATAACTTCATCTGTTTTAGGAATTTCTGAAGAAAATCTGATGACTAAATAACCTTCATGTCTTGCATCTGTCTAATGTAAACTTCGCTCATCATATTTCCTGTCCTAAGTTCAGTTTAAGACTCAGCTGAGATATTTACAAGAATAGTATGCTCTAGCTATTGAAATTAATGACTCTTTTTTTTTTTTTTTTCATTCAGTCCCCCTCAATGACAAATAATGACACAAAACTCTTAGAATTCCCATCTACTGAATTACACATCAGCCCTTCTCTCAGAGGAGATGAACATCTTGCTTCAGTACACTAGGTCTGAAAGTTGTGGGTTTTTTTCATAGCAACAATCAGGAAACTCATCGAGAAGGCATCTTGTGAAATCTTTCCTCCCCATATGGACAAAGGAATCAGTCTGATACAAGGAAGTAAAATACTTTCAGGTGAATATAGAACTACAGGAAGGACTTTTCTGTAGAACTGACCTTGTTTTCCTATTTTCAAACCTGATATCCTCTACTGAGAGAGGGAGAACTTCAGATTGTTCCATGAAGCTTTTTGAAAAGTTCATATAGAGTCTGATAGGATGTTGATACTTCCAAAATTTCCCCTTTTTTTTTTTCTTTTTTTTTTCCCTAAGAAAAGAAAGCTGGAAAAATAAATTATTTTCTTCAGATTCTTCAGAGAAGAATCATATTCCCAGGTTGGACACAGTGCCAGCTGGAACACTGTAAGTATTCAGCCACTGACAGAGCTAGATGTGCATGTGAACACTGATGCAATGATTTAACATAACAGGATGTCATTCATAAGATACATGAGCATACAGGCAAGCAGGCATACTGAAGAGGCAGAAATGATGGCAGAATATGGAGAAATTGCAAGAAGATTTAATTGGCTTTGTTTGCTTCATAGGTACCACAGTTTACACCACTTCTGGGAGATTTCTTACTGCATTCTGTGGGGTGGGATAGGTTGTGGGTGAAATAGGCAGCTGCCTTCAGTCCTCCCATACTCTTATATCCATTTGTTTTTAACATTTGTCATGATGTGATTCAGAATGTGCTAGGATGCCAGGTTTTATTTTATCTTTTTTCTTTTTAATTTTTTTTTATTAAAGAAATTTAAATGCAAACAGGAGGTGACAACATCCTACCACCCTCTAGTGAAGATATGCGTGTATGACCTGATTCTGTGAAATGATACTGCTGCAGTCTGGTTCTGTCAATCCTCACCTTTCATGCACACTAAACCAAGAAAGTAAATTATTTTAAAGAATAAAGAATCAGCCATAGTCTGATCTATAAATTGACTTCTTTTTTCTGACAATTGACTGAATGACACTTAAGTCATCTCTAGGTGCGGGGAAGAAAATAAAAGGCATTTTTATAGAGAAGCTGATGAGCAATTAGGCAATTGTAAAGCATGGAATAGCAAAGTGGAAAATGCATAGTAATAATGTTTTCCATTTTCCTCTCCCCCATTTTTTCCCCTCATCAAATACGATAAGTGGAGCAGCAAAAGAACTTAACTTTCTCATCTCAGGATTATTGATGATGCTGGCAGTTCAGCCTCTTTCCAGAAGTGCATAAATGGAGTTGACTCTTTGACCTCTGTTTCACCATTGCTTACACTAGGAGGGTTGTGCTGGCTTGCTCTTTCCAATTGAGACCACACTGTGTTTAACATTGGGTGCTCATTCACTTTCCAAAGCCAAATGGTAGAAATAGATGCAGAATTCACCGTATGAATTAATTCTTTCATCAGGGTTGTATATCTCAAATCTACAGAGTAATAAAGCCACGAGCTCAGAGCACAAAAACCTACTGATGCATGATTCAAACTTTTCAGATCTTTCCACTACTCCAGAGATTTCACCTCATATTTTTGGAAAGATGCTGTTGAAGATGGCTCCATATGACAGGTTTCCTACTCCTTGCTAAAGATGCATATCTGTGTATCAGTCAGAAGTGGTGTGTTTACTCACTTCTAACCTTCTTTATTTCCTTGAGTAACGTTCCCTGTAAAATTCTTTTCACATTTTTCTTTCCCTTCTCTGCGACTTTAATTTCCACTGTAGTCCCATTAACTAAGTATTTACCCCTACTTACCCCTACTCAGTAACTTCTCTTCTAACCAACATCTTGAGAGATTCAGGTTGGACATAAGGAATAAGTTTCTTACAATAAAGGTAGTGAGGCACTGGAACAGGTTGATCAGAGAGGTGTTGGTACCCCATTCCTGGAGAAATCCAAGGTCATGCTGAACAGGGCTCTGAGCACCCTGATGTAGTTGTAGGTGTCCCTGTTCATTGCAAGAGAGTTGGACTAGATAGCCTTTAAGAATCTCTTTCAATTCAAAAGATTCTATGATTCTATGATCTAAGCTCATTTGAAATCCTCTCTTGGAATCATCTTCAGTTACTCATGAAACAACAGAACACTCTTGTGCCAATGTAATTGCCCAGATATGTCACATCAGGAAAACTAGATTTCATGCAATGTAGACATAGATCAAGTATGAGAAAAAAGCTTGAAGTAGGAAAAATGCAGAGATACAAATAAGAATCATAATCTTTTGTCAAACTAATTGAAGAGTCAATAGAGAAGACTAAGAGATGGTCATCTCAAAATTATATGAACTGTTCCTTATCTATTTTAAAGACTAACATGATACTGTAAGATGTCAAAGAAGCTTCCGTAAGATTCATTCATATAGAATAATTAAAAAAAAAAAAAAAAGTTATTGTGAGTAGAAAAACTGAGTTTAGTGACCAAAAATAAAAAGTTTACTTTCAGAAAAAGGTAAAGATTAAAAAATGTAGAGGACTGTGGGATTGTGTGGGGTGAGTGGTAACATCCTTTGGAATATTTGTGACATTTTCTTGAATGACACAAAAATAAAATTTCAGAGCAGGGATAAGAGAGAACTTGCTTCAGTGAAAGATATTTTTATTAAAACTGGTACAAAATGGAGGGCAAATGGGAGACCATACATTTATTTTTTGGCCTAATAGGATTTTGAAATTAAGCACAGCAGGTAGAAAGATTCTGTGCAATTTCAGAGGAAAAACCAACACATTGCATGTCTGTACATGAACGCAAGCTCACTTTTCTGCTTGTCCCCTAGGGAATTGGATGGTGATGGACATACAGTCATTTTCACAGGAAAGCCATACAGTAAGGGCATTTGGACCCAGGCCTGGAACCAAAACCTAGACTAGAAATACAAAAGATTGAAGAGCTTACTTTCATAAATTGCCTCTGAATTCCAGTATCTTGATATGCTACTGCACCAGGAGGTCTGCTAAGATGTTCTTTGAAAAGTACGTGGTTTAGGAGGAATTTTTTTTTGTGATCACTGAACCTGCAGGTGGCCCTGTGAATAGACACACAATCTGAGGTGACTATAAAAAAGTCTCTCTCAAGCAGTATAAAATACAAGGGGCCACAAGTAAAACTCTTCAGAAGCAATTAAAAAAGAAAAGAAAAAGGAAAGAAAGAGAAAAGGAGAGAAAAATAGACTACCTTCTGATTCAAGTACTGAAGCATTGTTCTGTTACATGAAAGTAGAAATTATGTGCTGTGAGAAAAGTCCTGTGAGGTCTGAAAAGTAGCTACCTGGATTAGAGCTCAGGTCCTCTGTGCAAGATGAAATTTTACATAGGAATTGAAAAATAAAAGCAGTTACCAGAGTCTATGCATGCAAGTGTCAAGGCTGGCAGTGCTAATAACCTGATATATGTTTTATGCCACTTCCTTAATGAGTGAAATGATATGGCATTCAGAATCATGGATAAAAATGAAAGAATTTCAATATTGGTCCAATTTTTTTCCCCTTTGAATAGCAGGTAGAACATCTCCAGGCTGCTGGGGATGAATGACTGAGTCAGGGAAGATCTGGGTAACCAGTGAAAAGTTTCTAAGAATTTTAATCTTCCCTTTCAAGACACAAAATTCAGAAAAAAAAAAAAACAATTTCTGCTTTTTCTTTTGCTCATTCTCAAGCCACAGAAGAATATTTTTCTCCTCCATTTTATGATAGAATTAATAATGACTGAAGACTCATCTAGAGGCTTCAGACTGAATCCATTAACTGCCAACTTGATTTTTGGAGATTTGAAAAATTTCCCAGAGACAGGAATGTTTGTGCCCACTGATCTTTTGTCTATGAAAACTTCTGTGTGAGTTCAAGGTCAAGCACAATAATAGAACTGAACATGGGCTCAGTGCCACTAGGATGAAAGATTCAGGTGTCATTTTTCCTCCTGTCTTTCAGGCTTCCCATTTATTTATTTATTATTTATTCAAATGTATTTGATTGTTTATTACAAATTACCTGATGGAAGGTAGTGGATGCAACAGTCAAATTCCATCTGAGAACCATGAGATTCCCATACATACAAACACTTTGTTCTGTGCACACTACTAAATTGTTACTATTACTATTGCAATTACTTTCCTGATTAAGAAACACAATGGTTTCATAGAACATGTAGAAAAAACTTTGCTTTTTCTGAGATGAGTTAATAGTTCCCATCCAAGACGTTGTACAACAGATTGGCCAACACAGCTAATAAGCTTGAGAACAATTCACTGGAGAACACTGGGTCTCTGTTTGCATTGGAAATACAAACCATTGCTTCCTCTGTACTATACACTGTGCATAGAAAGGTTAGTATTTTGATGAGCTGTCAGCATATGACAACAAAGCTAATGCATTTGACATCAAAAACTGTAACAAAGTGCATTTCAGATAATTTTTCTTTGTTTCTCAAAATCATTTTAGCAACCGAAGCAAGGTGAGAAATGTTTCTGTTATGTAAAGAATGAAATAGTAAGAAATGATATATCTGCTTAAAATAATTTTTCAGAAAAAAAGATGTTCCTTGAGAAGTGAGGTATTCAGACAGGTAGAAACCTGCATGCTAGCTATATAATTTTGTTGTTTTTTGTTTATTTCTTTATTAACTTGTTCCTAAAGCCAATTCCTACAAAGAGTGTACGTTCTCAGTCTTGTCAAGGGAGGTGATCTAAGACCAGTCTTACTTCTCTCTTTCTTGACAAAAAAAGTTAATGACAAAGAGGAAAGCAAGTCACCAAATCACCAAGTTGTGACCTGGTAGAAGGTGAACCTCACAGTCAGCAAGACCCAGGTCATACACACTACATGAACACAGAAGATGTTGATGTCTCCCTGCATACCCTAGCAGATGTCAAAGGACTGCATTTGCTTCCCCATAGAAACCTTCAGGGAGTGTAACACACTGGACAGAACAAACACACTCAAATGGTGCTTGGATAATGATGTGGCTAATGTGTCATAGCTTACCATTTTAATCTATATACAATTGTATAGATACAGGTCTTAACACAACTTATTCACGTCAAGAAATACTACTTTTAAGAAAAACTTACAAAACAGAAATTGGCTGTCTAATATTTATTGATCAATATCCCACTGATGGAAGTACAATGGAGGAAAAATAAATGTCTTTGACCAGCTCTTGAAATTCTTCTTGCTAGAAACCACAGCACTATTGGATGGCTGAAGATCTCCAGCTCTGGTGTTGTGTAGTCACACACTTTTCAGCTACAATTATTATAGACCAAGTTCAATGGAGAAGTTGCTTTAATTACTTAAATGCAACTAACTAATTAATGCAATTTCCATGACCATAAAATGGGGAAAAAAATAAGAGATGAAGAAAGAAATCAGAGCTCTGTCAAGATTTTCAAAGTCTGTGAGCATTACAGATGTCAACTCTGCCTATAGGTGTGTTGGGTGCTTTGCACCCATCAAAAGTTATGCTAAACATAATAACCATGTGTCAGAGTTCAGGAGGTAAAAATAACAGTACTTCAACAGCACTATTAGTTGAGGGAGTGCATTCATTACAATGTCTAAATTGGTAACTATTTTAACATTGGAAGTTTGCAAAGTGTGTTTGAGCATCATTAGATTTTTATCCTTAGCAGAAAAGATTAAGAAAGAGTGGAGAGTGGAGAACAGTATAGAAAACATGCAGAAGAAACTTCAGAAGCCCTTATGGACAGACCCTGCATAAGCATCTAAGGTTTGAGCATTGCAGCTGGTCATATCCAGGGCTTGTCTAACCCTAGCCCGAAATCAAATTACCCACTTAATTAGAAAAAGATTCACCAGCAGAGCTTCTGTCCCTTATAATCAGAAATTGTTGCTCTAAAAATCTGGCAAGTAACATCTTCAAGTTTCTCAATAGCAGTTGAGACAGGATATTTTTAATAGTTTTAATAGCTTTATTACACTTCACCAAGAAGAAGTAAACTGTTGATAATTGAAAATTGGCAGTGACTTGTGGGGAATATTTTCAAAACAACACTTCATTTCTCTAAATTTAATTTAAATATACTGAGCACATTGTTCCCCTGAGGTCATGCATTTCATTTTGATATATGATATTTAATATTATAGTATACATCACAACACTTCACTTACAAAAGTTAAATTAGGAACAACTCCCTGGAAAAAAACACTTCCGAAACAGGTTATTTTTACAATAAGTAAAAATTTATGTTCTACATATATTACTATCTTACTTTTTTTTTTTTTTTTTTTTTTTTAAGCCTATTCATATATTTTTCACATGGTAAAAACAATTTTGAAGCTTTGCATTTCAACTTCCTGTCATCTCTGAAAGAAAAATGTCAGATATCTGCCAGCTGGGATGGGGATCATTCAGAAGGGAAAGGGAGAGTAAATGCTGCAGAGACGATGTACCAGGCAGTCTCCAGTGTTGTGTCAGTTTAGGAAAAAGTAAGTGGTATGTTTTTTAACATTGGGAATACATACTTATATGTGTGATAAATATACTGTTTGATCATAGGACCATCTAGGTATTGCACAAATATTATAAATATTGTATTGAATTCTTTTGAATTTTTTGCAGGGGGAAAGAAGAGTGATAAACAAGATGTTAGAATGGCAAACCTTCTTCATGAACAACCCCAGAGACAAGTTTCTGGGTGTAAAAATCACTTCTTCCTTATCACTTAGCTTCAGCCATTTTTAGGGCTTTTACACCCAGGAGAAAATCACTGATTGTCACTGAGTAACACAGAACGCTGAGCATGGAAGGAGTGGAAGGTTGCATGGGTCCCTTTGAGGCTAACCACAGTAAAATGAACATAGGTATCCAGCTGTACAGAAATTATGCCTTACTCCCCTTACTCCCTCTGAAACGTTGTCCCAGCTCCTACGAAATTAAAGGTAATCTATTCCCTGCACTTTTACACCTGTTATTCTGTTTCCTCTTGAAGCATACTGTCCTCGTGTGTAGTCAATAAAAGGAAGAAAACAAACTCTGCAACCATTTTGTGGCTTTGTCAAAATTAGTAGAAAACCCTTCTGGAGCTTCAGTGCTTCTGATTGCCTTTGGGCACACCATTACTCCTCTGAACATTTTGATTTTCTTAATACAGGGAGGAAAAGTGAAGATCTCCATTTTTGCTCTTTCTCAAGTTATTTCAACTAAGCCACATTTCCATCTCATGAACTACACAGTAGCCACTCGAGCTGTCCTTATTGTGAGCTTTGTTGTTTGTTGAATGGGTAACAGTGTGGTGGTGAAAGTGTTACAAGGACAGACTTGGAAAGTAATCTTTTGCTATCAGTTACCCTGTGATGCCCTTTCCCTGTGAACCACTCAAATTACTTCACACATTTCCCATCTGACACTTCACACTCTTTCAAGGAGGTCCTGGAAAAATTACATTCCTGTTTTCAGCAGTGAGATGGATGGCAGAAACAGGAGCTCTTGTATGTGGGTATCAGTTAAAACTCCCCAGATCATAAGTCATTCCCATTTTATTAGGAAAACAATTATTTGTGCAGCTCTGCCTTTTAAGAAAGAAGTGCAACTGAATCATCTGAAGACATCCTGCTCAGGAGACAGCAGGTCAATGTTATTAGGAGATCCCCCTTGCATAACAAAACTGCCTGGGCAAGGTTCATATTCTGCTTGATGCTTACGGACCTCTTATTGTGCATCTACTTTAATGTGGTCATCTTGTCCTGAAAAGGGGAGATGTATGCACTTCCTTATTTACATGAATTGTATCTCTTTTGTTCAGGGATGTCAGAGGTTAGAGTAAGAATCAAAGAATTCTTTGGACAGAAACATACCCCTTATTTCTCTTTAAGAATGGATATCTGGTACTACAACCTCTTAGCACTCAGAAATGCTAAACTCAGAGTTTAGCTTTGACTGCTATTAACCACAGAGGCAGTTCATAATCTAATTAGTTTGAATGGTTATGAAATCCCAAGTCTGCATCTTGTCATCTAAGCACATGTGACAGTCTGGCTCTGAGTTTAGTCAGCGCAGCTGCAGTGGCAGCATTTGACATCTGTGTTTTATATTTTATCACTTTTTACACATTGAAGAGTAGAATTATTACTGCCAAGCAGGCTTTTTTTTTTTTTTTTTTTTTTTTTAACAAGACAGTTCTTGCATCACAGGGCTGGATTCATTCTTTTGTTGCTTCTGCCTCAGACTTCACTTTATTATATACAAATGAAAAGTTCAGAAATCAGCCTGATTTTGATGGGGAAAATAAAAAAAAAGAAAAATGATGTTAAAGTAAGGGTGTTAAAAGAGGTGCAAATAAAACAGGAGATAATTACTTTGGACACATTTTAAAAAGTAAAAAATAGAGCTATTTGTGTGTATCCCCAAAGACAGTAGTCTTCTATAATGGTGAAAGTAAAGTATAAATCAGTGCTGATAATGTTACTGTGTACTTCAGCATCAACTTACAATTAACTTTGTGTGATGCAAAACATTTCTATTACCAAGTTCATAATTTGTACTTTCTTCCAAGATTTTATTTTATTTTTTTTTTAGTTTAAAGCACAACTAGTCATTTCTCTCTAAATAATTGTATCAGTGTATATCCATGAAACAATTCTTCCCTAAAGTCTCCTTCACACAAAGGTATACACATCTCCAAAAGTCTTGCCATTAGTCCAGTCAGTTTTTCAGAATCCACCCATTCTTCAGATCACAGAACCATAGAACCATAGAATGATTTGTTTGGAACGGACCTTCAAGACCATTTAGTTCAAACAGGCAGGGACACCTCCCTCTAGACCATGTTGCTCAAAGCCCCCTCCAGCCTGGCCTTGAATGCTTCCAGAGTGGGGCTATCCACAGCTTCCCTGGGCAAATATGGTGCTTATGCTGGAAAAGCATGTGAGTGTAAAGCTTTTGCGTACCATCTGAGGAGCCCTGCAGATTCCTCAAAAAATGCTTTGGAAGGTCTCAGCCTCTATGTTTTTGGCTTGACAGAGTAGATAATATGTGTTGCAGTAATATGAAGGAATGCATATAATGGAAATGCTGAAATGTTTTTTTATGTTGTTTGACACCTTTCAATGAAAAGAAAGAAGAGATGGACAAGTGAGTGACACTGATGTATAGCAAATGCAAGACAGACACAAGAACACAAAAGCAGTGAGTTATGGCACAAAAGGCTGTCTATTTGCAGGGATGAAATAGCACAGAAAGCAGAGTGATAATAAATGAGATGCATATTAAATTATTGGTACAATAGCACTGTTAGTAGCAATGCACAGACACACTCATCTAATACCTATCTAAATTTATCCAGTGGGCAAAAGTATGCTTTCTCTCACTGCACTAATTAGTGATACAAATGCTTGATTTTCAGTTCTCACATGTACAAATTTAAATCAAGAATAACTTCATATAAATAAAGTTATGCTAATGCAAGCTGATATAAGAAAAAAAAATCTAGAAAACCTTTTTCTTTTTAATGTTTCTCTGTTATTTTTGTCTTTTTGTTTATTATAAATCACATACTTGAGTATCTGATTTTTTTTTTTTTTGCTCAAAAGAACAGAAAGTAAGCATGTGAAAAGTTTACAGTGGTGAAGAAGTCAGAGTCTTGCTGAGAGTAATACAATAACTGCAAAGATTTCATAAATACCAATAACTTTTTTGTTTCTGTTATTCACACCAGGGCTAGAGTTGATGCTTGAAGAGCTGGGTATTCAGGACTGATAATGTATGTCCACTGTATTGTCTGAGGAAGAAGGAAACAAAGATGGAAGGAAGGAACAAAGGAAAGAAAGAGGGAGAGAAGGAGGGGAGAAAGAGAGGAAAGGAGGGAGGGAGGGAATGAAGAAGGAGGGAAGGAGGAAAGGAGGGAAGGAGGTAAAAGGGGAAGGAAATCTTCAGTTCCAAACATATCCACTCTTCAAATTCTGCTACTTTTCCCAGTGCTCAGTATTTTCTGAGTTTTCCTGAGTGATGATTTTGTCCACATATTTTTAGATGAGTTCTTTTAAAAATGCTGCTTGTAGCATACAAGTTTACAAATGCGAACACTTTTCATGCCTACAAATGTCAAAGGAAAATAAAAGGTGTTTCTTAATTTAAGGAATCAAATCATCAGATGAGGATTACTATGTTTCCTGTTTTTGTTGTTTTCTATTTTTTTAAAATCCTTTCCTTAAATGATACTTAGAAGACATTTTCTGTAAAATTTATCATAATCATTTGTACTCAATAAATACCATTGCGTGTAATTAGAATAAAGCTGGTTGATAATGATATCAGCCATAATGAATTTACCCCACAATGCAGCTGTGCTGCATCTGAAGCAGTTGGTAAAATTGTGCTGAAGACAAATAATTGCCACAGATGTAATTAAATAGTTCACACCCATTCATTCATTCCCCAATTAAGTGACTTACAAGAAGTGCCTATTCATGCTGTTGAAAGAGAGAAGAACCAGTTACTCTAGCTATCTTTCACTGTACTGTTTATCACAACTTTTAAAAATTTAAATAGAAATACCTAGCTGTGCAAATCCACCATAAATGACAGTCATGATAGTAATGATGTCATAAAAGTCTCTTTACCTGAATTTTTCTCTGGGCTGTTTTTCACCTGACTAGCTGCATGGTTTTAGTCCCATTAAAATGAGGCTGACACTTCAAAACAAAATAAATTGTATTTGAAATTGGGACTATTAAAATGTGACAGTGCCAGCAGGAAATCCACAGTGCTAGTACCGAAGTCCTGTAAAGGGCAAAAAGTAAAAACGTGGAAGGTGATACTCTTTTTGTTATGGCATATCTAACATTTTTAAGTTCCTAGAAGCTGGTTCATAAGATTTTGTCAGGTTATAACTTATCAACAACACTTGAAACATAACTGCAGCATAATAGTTATAAAGATTTCTTAGCAAGTGGCATTTTTCAATGGCAAATATTGGCCTTTTTCAACCCTTCAAGTATTTGCAAAACAGTTTAGTTAGATCAAAGGTAGTAAACATCCCATTCTTCAAAACCTCCCCATAGTTTGGTAAGAAGAGATCTACAGCAGGCAGATATTTTTCAATGCACAGAATTTATGTCAGTCATTAATCTGAAAGGGGGAATACTCCTATCCTTTCGTCTGGCAATAAAGGAAAGATGTCATGTCATTGTAGAGCCTCAAAGGAAAAGAAAGGAAGGTCGAGGCTTTCTGGCTTCCTAAATCATCCTTCTCTCCCTATACCTCGATGTGCCATATTTAATAATAATGTTCCCTAATGAGAGAGCATTCCCTATAAATTTAATGTAATTCACAGTCTAGTGCAGACACGACACTCCTTGTAACAGTTCTCTCTCAAAGATGCACTTACAGATCTCTGTTTTCAAAAGAGCTCAGCACATCACAATTGAACCTAAATTTTCAAAAAGATTCAGTTCCAATTTGATCTTCCCAAAGGAGTGCCAGATTTTCAGAAGAGCACAATACCCAACAGTTCAGCTCCTATTGTCATATGCACAGCCTAGATTTTCAAGTTATTTTAAAATGTGAATTCTTCTGAAATTGCAGTTGCTAATTTAACTCCTCACTGGGACAGTTTCATTCCACAGTGGATTCCAATCTGTTATTGCCAAGCTTTTATTCTGGAGAAAATGAGAAAATAGCACTCTGTGGTTTAAATGGATATTCATAAAATAAAATGAAGAATAATAATTTAAAAAAAGATCAGAACTCTTCCTAAGTGGAAATAAAGTTCCCTTGGTAATCTAATTTTGAGGTATTTTTCATTCAGGGGTCCTGAAATTATAAAAGGAAGTGAAAGACTTCTCTCAGTGCTTAGGGGTGTTTATTTGGGTTATGGGCATGCTGGGTCCCTGACTGAAATGGTATCTTGTTTTCTGGTCAGCTTTGTTTATGGGCTCTCTGTAGCAGCACAGGAGAAAATGCCCCATTTAATCTGATAGATTTCACCTTCCCGGTCCCAGATTGTGTGATACATAATTCAAGAGTGTTGTACTGGCCATTGTAAGCCAATAGTGCTTTTTGAAAGCCTCTTCCCTTCTGTTGCAAGAATCCTAAAACTTTCCAAAGGGGAGACAGAGATACCCAGCAGCTAATGAATTGCAGTTCTCCAGGTTTATCAGGGTGTCCAAGAGTGCTCCAAGACGTGTCTTCACCTCTCCTCACCTGCCCATACTCTCCTACACCTCCTGGAAACTTCCTCCTTGGAGATTCTGAAGAACCTTGCTACCATCCATCATTAAGAGTCATTCTATGGGTCATTCTATGATTCTATGATAAATCTCTCTAAACTGAGTCTATTTTGTCCATGATGGTAATTGAGTGAGAGATCTCCTTGTACTTACCTCAACCTGTGAGCAATTTTTTCATTGCATTTTCTCCTGCTGTCTTTTTTAGGAGAGGGAGTCAGACAGCAGTGGGGTGGTGCTGAGCTACTTGCTGGTGTTAAATCAACTACTTGGGAATGGTTTGCAGGCTAACTTTATGTGTGTATTTTTTTTTAAAATATCATTTCAATTATTTTAATAGTAAAACAAATTTTCTCCTGAATTGTCCTCACTTCCCCTGAAAAAGCTTGCTTGGTTTTTGACCTGGAGTAGACATTGGTATTATGTCTTTATATAGTAGATTTCCTGTTTTTGCTCATCACTAGGAAAGAGTATGGTTCAAATATTCTCTAAGAGAATATTATTTAAGTAAGCACCAAAATATTCTCTCTTCAAGAAACCTGCATGCTATTCTTGATCATAACTAACAGGTTGTACTATCCACTCCAGATTTACATATGTACATTTCCATATCCATATAACCATCTTTGAATATTTATTAAATGTCTTATATGTCTTAGAGAAAAAATATAAACATTATTTACATCATATAATGGAATTTGGCAAAAACAATCATTCTGTATCCCAAAAAATCATCTGTAAATAAGTAAGATTCAGGAACAAGTGCAACTTATCTATTTTACTAGGATATATCTGCAGATGTTTTATTTAGAATCATAGAATCACTCAGGTTGGAAAAGACCTGAAAGATCATCAAGTCCAACCATGACCAAACCATACTACCATAACAACCCTGCGATAAATCATGTCTCATTTCTTTTTCCCTATGAATAAAATAAATACAGGTTTATACTTCAGGCTTAGAAATATTCGTGAAATAGGGATGAATGAGTTGCTAAGAAGAATGGGAGCTATTCAATTAAAAACATGTTTTATAATTCAAAGAGGAAAAAATAATCTCTCCCTAGTCTCTCACGGGCAAAGCTACTGAGTAGCAGAGAAAAATGCTAATAGCATTTCACAGAAATTAAATTTTGACAATTTAAATAGTTTATTTTCATTGCTCTTGGAACATATTCATAGCAATGGTGGTGTATAGATTCAAGTTTCAGCTTTCCTATCACACAGCTTTAAAGGAGACTAAGAAGCATTTGCTAAAATATTAATACCTGAACTGCAGTTACTCCATTAAGGTATAGCAGAAATGAACCTGAATTAAATTATGTTTCCTTCAGGACACAGAATGTTAGTCAGTTTGATTGATACAAAACAGGAGAAATTCCCAAGCAATGAATGGGATAGCATGGATGTAGATCCAGCTCAGATTCTGTGCTGCCAGAAATGTATTTAGAGCCATGTGGAAAGCATATGGAAGAATACAGCCACACAAATGACCAAAAATGAGCTAGCATTCACTGATAGAACTGTCATCATTAATCAGGAGTCTGCTTTTGCCCACTCCAATCAAGAGGTCATTGAGTTAAGCCTCAGTACAGAAAATTCACTTCACTTGTGTTCAATGTGCGTCAGTAACACCTTTTAATAGATTAATTCTCTTCTTGGAAAGTGGTGTTAAGAAAAGTGTTTTATACAAGACAATGGATTTAAGATTTTTTTTCCTCCTTGTACTTTATCCTTTTGAATGTGAAATTCATCTCTTCTTACTTTATAATGGGCAAGATAGCTATTTTCATTAACATTCTCACAAGAAAGAAGAAATGGGTACCACAGCTAATAAGGTGGGGACTGATGTCTGAAAGAATGTACATAGCAAATAGCTATCAATGTTTTTCTGTCAAGTGAGGAAGATGAAGCCAGGAGATTCTGCAAATTGTGTCTGGATCTATCAGTATTTGATGTTTTAGTTTTTATCAGAATTGTTAATTTTAAGTTTTTTTTTTTAAATACAAATAATTTTAATTAAAATTTTATTATAAATTTTACTAATCATAGAACCACAGAATGGCATTAGGATATGCCTAATAAATCCTCAGACAACAGATAACTGAGAGGGACTGGCTGCTGTTTGATTGGAGACAGGCTGAGAATTCAAAATAACCTTAACAAATTGGAGTGAAAGCAGTAGGGAGTTAGAGTAGGACCTGATGAAAACTATATCATGACCATGGGAAAAGTAAGTGTAGTTGAGGAGAAATCACCTGCAGACCAATAGAGAAAACCTAAGATATAGCACACATCTGGGCACTGCCGTTGCTTCTTTTCCTCTGCGGCCATGAGGGATTTTCCCATTTCTAGTTCTCTCCTTCTATTGATGTTCAGATATGAGCCTTCCCAACTAATCTTAATGTGTGTGAACTTAATAACCTTCATGAAACATGGGATGTTGCTCCTGCACACTACTCTTTTAGCACAGTATTGTCTCCCTGGTCAGTTCAAGCTGAAATAAATCATATTTGCTGCCAGAACTGCTGTAGTTTCTGCATTTGGCTGTTGCTCCGACACCTCAGTTATGACAGCAAAGTTTGTATGGTTCTTCAGCCTACCAGTCCTTTCACTCCTCAAGCCTAGTTTTTTAATAAAACTACTCCCATATGTTGACTTAGATAGAGGAGGAGACTTTTGCTGGTGGAAAGCTGGAGACAAACCTTCAGCACAAGAGCAGACTAAATCATCCTCAGCCACCTGTGCATCTCATCCTGAGGAAGAACAATTAAGTCTTTAAGACACTGCAAGAGCCTTCAGATACACAAGAGATGCTGAGGAAACTCCAGGAATAGTATCTCCGTGTTTTAGCAAGTGTGACTTGCATTAGCTAAATTCAAATGAGGTGAGGAAGCACTGAAACAGACTACCCGAGAGTTTCACGATTCTTCCAGCTTTGGAGAGCTTTCTAAATGGTTGAGATGAGAATGTATTGCAATTGCCACAGATGCAGTCAGTCCCATCCTTGGAAAAGAGGGAGAGCTTTGGCAGCTTTTGGCTTTGCAGCTGTTACAGCTGGAAAAAGTATCATGGTGTTATTTTTGGAAAGAATATCATGGAGAAATGGAAAGAAACAAACAGAGAAGGAAGAATCAGGTACACAATGAAAGACTCCACAAGGAAGGGAATTCCAGAAAGAGATACTTCCCCAGTTGTAGTTATCTCTTAAATGGGACCAGGCTCCACCCCTTCCAGTCACACAGGTGAATTGCCTTTACCTGTGCTCCAATGGCTAACCCAGTCCTTGCCTCAGGTGATCAATCAACGGTGTGACTCAACAGTTTCCATGCAGCAGCTGAACAGAGATCAGCTGACGGCTCCTCTCTCCACCAGTCATTGAGTAGCCTCCAAACGCCTCCTCTCTACCACCCAATCTTCTTTACCATGTCCTGCAGCTTCCCATCTAGATAAACTCTGAGGTATTAAAGAAGGCAGCCCCTGAATCAAAATTCAAATTACTCCCAGTACATTCAAAGAAAAAGGAAAAGAACACTCAATTTTTTCTTTCACAGTGCCTTTCCCACACTACCACTGTACATATATCTGATAGCAATCAGCTAGTCTGACGAAATATGTATGCTTCTGAGAATTTATTCTCAGAATATTCTCTTATATTTTCTCTTTATTCTCTTATATTATCAATAAGGCACCTTCTCCATAAAGTATACATGACCCATTTTAAATGCATTTGTCTGAGGAACAGACAATAATACAAATAAAGCAGGCAATGAAGCATTATTTCAAAGGAAATACTAGTGGTATTAGATCCTTTTTTTCTGTTTCCATCCCAAGCCCAGTGTCTCCTGGAGCAGAGCATCACATCTATGCACCACTTTTACAATGGGAATAGTACAAACACCATGATACTAGATGACCCCATATAAACTGCTAATATTTGCTGGCCCTTCTCTCCTCATCCCACTGCAAACAGTACAACAGATGTACAAAAATGTTCAGTGAAGTACAGTGACAGACAGCAAGAAAAAGAGAGGTTAATTAAATCAGAAGGCAATGAGATGAGGATTTACACTAATACAAGCACAATATAGTAACTAAAGGACTATATACTGATCATGGTTTAGGTATATTCTGCTGCTCCTTCATATACAAAATTACTAAGGTGTTTGATTAAATATAAAGGCAAGACTTTGAAAGCTAATTATATTAGGCAACAACTAAATCCTGAAGACAAAAGGATTCTTGGCCTTTTGCCTTTTCCTGTACTATCCTGGGTCAACATTTTTAGTGGGGTTAGGCCCCTTGCTCAACGTAAATAATTATCAAAACATCAGTAATAGCAGACTTAATTACCTTGCTGAAATGTGAATGCAGAGATTGAAGATCTCAGCTTAGATGAATGTTTCCCTAAAAGAGAAAAGGAAAATGAGACATCTAAAGATGTTGGCTATTCCTAATTGACTCATAAAAGAAATAATGATAAAAATATAACCTTACTGAACATTTTGCTAAGTAATGCTATGAAAGCAAAGTATATGCACAAAATCATGGGAACTACTGGCCTCAGTTTGTACTGCTGAAATATAAAGACTAAAGAGCAATATTCTACTGAATTTCAGGCAGATCACTTCTATAGTCTTTCTAATTTTTATGATAATTACTTACATTTCAAATACAGAAAATCTTGGCAAACAAGGCTGATCTTTTTTTAAAGATCACTGAAATAATTAGACTTAGAAGCCTGAGTAAATCTGATTAAAGCCAGTAATGAATTTTGAAGTGTGGATTTAACCATCCTCTATCAAATTCATGGGGTCTTCCAGAGCAGTTCTTGGCTTCTGTCATTCTGTCTTTCTGTAGTTCCTTTCAGAATAACAATCCCAAACCCTGTCAAAAAGTACTTCTACCCTTTGAGTGCTGAGTTTTTGTCTATTATATATCTGACCATATTATACATAATTAGCCACTGAAAGAAGCAGGGGTGAAAAGCACATCAGAACTGTGGGCTGAAGAGCAGCTCCTCTTCAGCTGTTCATTCTCGTGTTTCTGACCAAGCTCTCCCGACTGGACATGTGGTGATGGTGAGGTAAAGAAGTTGTTCATGGAATTTAGCAGTAAATAAACTAAGATCATTTTTTTCTGAGGACATGTGACATGTCCCCTACTTTTTCTTGCTGCTCATCCTCTTTCCTCTCCTATTCCCTGCTTGCTGTGCTTGATACCATATGACATGACTGTGTATGTGCCTGATGCATGAGTCAGCTCATGCATGCTGACTGACCAGCTGGCTGATGTCTCTTAAGGGGCATCTTAGGAAGCAGCTGAACTATAACTGTCTTTGCCCTTCTGAGGCACTAATCTGGATTTCTGTTTCCCACCTTGCCCTCTGCTTGCAGCTACCAGCTAGAAGAAGATTGCCAAGTTCTTCCCTTCTCTCTTTTGTCACAGCTAGATTCAGGTCCCTTTTTGTGAGTAACTGCCAGTTTCTTACAGTATACACATGAAATAAATATCTTTGAGCCTCTGACCATTTGTCAGAATCAAATATGATTCAAGTTCTTTAGAGTTGGGATGACAGTATGTAGAAAAATAGGAATAAGTATTTACGTTCAAAATTAATGTTAAAAATGCCAAACAAAACCTGATTTTTAGGTGACATCATCTATTACCATCTGTCAAATGAGTCACTGCAACCACCTAGGGACACAGAGTCACCATGTCCCAACTGTGAAAATAAAGCTCATTAGCCAAAACCTCAGTATGGCTCTGTAAACAAGTACCTTTGCAGATTTGGCTCTTTTGAGTTCAAAATCATCTTTTCTTAGGCAATTACAATTTTCCTCTCTTTTGAGAAGCAGATTTATTCAGCTCCAAATATTTTTGACAAAAAATTAGCTTTTGGCTAACTTTGGCTACTATATGATTTAGGATCTAGAATTGAAGTTTGCAGTGCAGCACAGTGACCCTATCCCTACTTCTCAGGGTAATGTATGGTCTTAGCTAAGAAAAACGAAAAATCCCAAAGATGATCTCAATGGACAAAAGAAACACAGTAAGTATGTTAGTTTTCTGAAAGCTCTATTCTGAAAAGCCTCACATTTTACTTGCTTTCAACAGATAATTTATTTAACTGTGAGTTTCCTAATATTAGACCTCTAAAACTTCTGGAACATTTGCCACCACTGGACTCCTCTGGACTACTAACAGCATAGAAACATTCAGCAGCAACAAAATGAGAAGCAGAGTAGCAAAAGTACAATAACAAGAACGGAAATAAGATTTTAATAAGCATAGTGAAATGTAGCATAGATCCTGGACTGGTGGTTTTATGCATACGATATTAATCAGAAATTCTGAAGCCTAGAGAACCTGTAACAGTCCTTTAATGTCCATTATGTTTCAGATGGAATAAGCTGCTTTTATTGCAATTAAACAAGCCTTGATACTTAACTAGTTTGTGACTTGCCTTATGATTTTCTGTGCGGCATAGAAGAATGGAGCAGACTGATGGTATTTTCCACTGTCATATACATTGCACAGTTGTTATTGACAAGGTGCTCAGAAGCCTCTGTCTGTCTGCTCCTCAGATACGTTTTCTGTTTTGCTCCTTAGTTTTCACTCACTAATGCAGTGCTCATTATTACTCTAATATTGTAAAATTCCAGTGAACGGAAGACTGAATCCAGAGAAGCACGGTGCTTTTTAGTCCTAAATCAGCAGCAGCCTCACAAATACCACGATCATCACTTGGCTTATTTGATACTCTACACAACAAGTCTGATTTTAGTCCTCCACTAGAAAGCTAGTACTTCTGGATTCCCATGTGAGTAAGTCATGCCTGCAAAGACTCTATTATTGCCATTATCCTACCAGCTAGAAATGACAGATTTAAATGTTTTAAAAAGGAAAGTGACATAAGACGGAAAATAAATATTCTGTGGGCTAATAAACTTCATTTTCTGTTTGGATACATTTATCTGCTATGCTATAGCAAAAAAATGCTAGTTCACAGAAACCAATTTTATTCTAGCTTCTCACTCATCACATACACACTGAGGAAAGAAATAACATACATTTTTTGTAGAAACAAAAGTGAGTAACCAGATGGAAATGCCTTTTAGAAGGGGAGAATTGGCAGTCAGTATTTCACAATTGTTGGCAAAGCAGATGGAGCTTCCAGCAAATGGCCCCTTACTCCAGGAATATGCCTTGAATGTGCTGCTCTTTTTAGATGACATTTTACATTCATGCTCCATGACTGTATTTGCAGGCTGACTTTTTATAAGGAATGGGCAAGAAGCAGAAGTTCTGGTGGACTGTTAGAAATTGAGTGTCAGGAGAAATGTGCTTTTCAGCCCTAGTCCTCTTCCTCTTCACTTAAATGGGTATGGACCACAGTAAAGTATTAAAAAAATCAAGTGAGAAAAGGCATTGCTAGCAGGGATATGCAAGGAAGCATCTGAACTTTAAAGAACTGAGGCTAAATTCACAGGCAGGATGTTGATGATTAACAGAGATAGTGGCTGAGAATAAAAGACAATTTAAGGCAAGGTTTCAGTGAAGGACAGCTCCTTTGTCTGTGTATGGAGAACAGCAAGAGCATCTGCTCCAGAAAGATAAAATGGAAAGAAAATATATTCTTCTTCCCCTTCTTGCATGAAGAGTGGTGAAAACAGATACAATTGTAAGAAAGCACAGTACAAGCCAACACGAAGACTTGATTTAACACATAGTCTTGAAGTTTTCTTCTTGGATGAGGCTATTAAAAACATCCATAATCAATGAATTTCATTTCTGCTGAGGAAAAGAGGGAGCCTGAAATCATCAGCAGTTTCTAAAGTACATGCAAACAGCAAACAAGTCAGTGATTCATTCAGCAAATGACCTGACTTCTTAAAGATTCTCTTCTAAGTCAGGCTAGCCTGCTTGAGAAAGTAGCATCATCATGCTTATGATAAGAAACTCTGCTTTGAGTTTTTCAGCAGGATCAGATGTAGCCAGAGTTCTGGCATCACACTGGAGGTGATCTGCAGCAGCACAGCAGGTGACAAGCCTCCATATCTCAATCCCATCTCATGCTCTGAGCTGTCTCTGTCCGGTCATCAGAGCTTTCCAGGAACCCAGAACAAATTCACCACTTTGCCTCGAACCTTCCCTATGTTCATTGCAGATTAGTTGCCGTGTTTCGTTTGTTTGCTTGTTTTTGCTTTTGTTTGGTTTGGTTAAACATGTAAAACCTGCAATTGTTTTTGTGCAGTGAGGTTCCTTTTCCCCACAGCAGTCCCGGACAACAAAGGCACCATCTGTAAAGCAGTAGGTTAAATAAGTGGCTTCAGCTTTCTTTTTATCATATGAATAGATGCAGTGCTGGTCACAGTAGGCAGGGACTTAATAGGAGGACATAAGGGACTCACACACTGACATACAGCTTTGTGTCAGTGTGCTTCTATAAGCTGTGCGGAGAGAGAATGTGCCAGCTGTGTCAAAACAAAAGCAAGTATGAAAATGGTGGATTACTCAAATTTTCTTAGCCATGACTCCCAGGTAAATAGTCGAAATATGCAAAAACGGTCTTCTGTAGATGAGCAGCTTTTAAAACCAAAAGGAACTCCTTTATTATCATCACTTTTTTTTTATGGGAACTTATGTTGAGATAAAGGTTTGTGCAGCAAAATGCAGATAAAGTCAGGAGAAGCAGCTCTGAGCACCCAGATGCAGCTGTTGGTAACCCTGATTGTTGCAGGGTATCTGGACTACATGACTTTTAAGTGTTCCTTCCAACTTCAAAGATTCTATGATTCTATGAGATGTGGTTAGCCTGACACTAGTTGAGAATCTCACATACAGACATCATGCAGTATTTGGACATCCCAAATTAAATAATTTCTTGTTGTGGTTTCGTGACTTTTTTGTTGTCAGTATTCCACATCAGAACATCTGTGGACCAGTGGGGGTTAACGAGTCAATGTTCTGGTTCCGTTTACTGTTGTGGACTCTTTGAGCATCCTGATGGGACGGGAGGGGGCGGCATCCCCGGAGGAGCTGGCGGGCAGAGGCAGCGGGGCGGAGCTGCGGACACGACCCGGAGCGGCCGCCTCTCCCCGTCTGCCCCGACTCAGATGTGCTTTCCCTCTCACTGTCGTGGTTTGACTCTCATTTTTTGATACTCTTGTCTCTCTCGTTTTGTTTAGTTAGATTCAGTAAATTACCCTTCCTCCTCAGATCGTTGCCGTTGTGTTTTCTTTTTGTTAAAACTACCGGCTAGCTCTCTGCCCTTCCCCCTCTCCCGGAGCGCACGTGGCCCGGGGCCGGCCGGGTCGAGGCAAACCGTTCGTACCTTTTTTTTGCCTCTCTTCTTCCCGGGGCCTGTGCCCCCCTGTCACGGACTTACACCTAAGGATAACCCGTGACATTTCTCAGATAATAGAAACCACAAACTTACTCTTGCATGCTGTGGACTCTGGAAGAGAGAGTCTTGTGAATTTTGGATCTGTTTTCAGGATGACAGGTAGGATGGGCTTATTTTTCAGATCTTAATGTCAGCTTAAAAAGTTAGCTGAAAAAGAAACACATTTGTCACTGCCCAACAGGGTGTGACTGATCAGCCCTGCCCTGTTGGGCTTTCAAAATAGGAAAGTTCTACCTCACTTTCAGGAAGAAAAGGAGTCTGACAGAGATAATAATAATCAAGATGGCAGTTCTGCTCAAGCTGCAGGAGAAGAAAAGACTCAGACAGTCATAGGATGCCCAACAGCATGATTTGTTCAGACATCTCTAAATCTTTCCTTAAGATTTACATCATGATGCTGACCTACATGGCAAAGCAATCTTTTCGTAGAGGAAGAGAGAAGATGATACTTCTGACGGAGTCAGGCAAACTTCCCTGTATTCACAGCAAGTGATAGACCCTCCTGGCACCAACAGGATGCATCAATGGACACACATTCCTGGGCAACTCTGAGGCAGTAAATTTTTGTCTGCATTTCTTTTATCTGCCTGAGAAAAATAGTCCATTCATGTAAAACCCAATGCCTGCTTCTCTCCTCTCTCTATCTGGTGACTGCTGCATACCTGTCAGCAGCATTCACCAAGGGCATTAAGCAACTTCTCAAACCCCCAGTGAAATGAGAATGAAACTAGATTGAGGATTAGAGTCTGTATTGTGTAATTTATTTCTAATGTTATGTGCATCTTAGTGAAAACAGTTCTTGAATGGGATTCACACAAATAGGCAACAGCAGCATGCAAACAATGGGAAGAGAGCTACATGGTTAATGGAATGAATGCCCTGCAGAGTTCCCTCAGAATGGAAAGGGCCTAAAGAATTACAACACAGAGAAATATACAAACAGATAAAAAGCAGTTACCAAGAGAATTCGGTGGTGCATTGAAGAATGAAACCGACACATGCTGTCCTCATTCAGATACCATATTTAGGAAATTGACTTTCCTCCTCAGATCGCTGCCGCTGTTTTGTTCTTAGGCCCTGTCTCGCTCCAATTTATAGGAGAGAGATGAGGTTCTTTTAATATCTGTATACCCAGTGTGAGATTGAGAAACAATGGTTCAAATGCCGGTCCAACCAGTTTATTATAAATACAAATCAGGGAGAAGGGGAGGGAAGGAGGTCAATAGAAAAGGTTGGAAAGAAGCAAGAGTCGCGTAAAGCAGGGATAGTCACCACCAGGATCCAGCAGCGATCCTGTTGCATGCTGTTTCAAAGGTCCGAGGCAAAAGCAGCAGGGAGGGAGAGCAGCATGGCGGGCCTTAGGCAGCAAGCAGGTAGCAGGAAGAAGTCACAGAGCCAATCTGGGAGGAAGCAACAGGACTCAGGTAGCAAGCTCAGGAGAATCTGTCAGGATGCAGGCATTCTGCAGTGAGGAATCTGAAGGCAAACACCTTTGTTCGTCTAGAGCATGCTGGTAGAGCGCAGAGAAAGTCCAGGAGGGAGAGAGGCAGGTCGTGAAGCTTCTCATGGCCATCCTGAGTTGGCCATCTTCCTTGAGATAAACCCAGATAAACGACCGCTACACAGCCAATAAGCTGCGGCTTATCTTTCTCTTGTTGCCCTTGATCTTGTCCATCTGGGTCCCACAGACAAAGGATTTCACAACCCTTGCCCAGGACATGCTTGGACTCAGATAGCTTTACAATGATGTAAAACAGTAATATCTTACAAAACCGTCTCCAATCTCCCTACCCTTTCCCGCTTCTCCCTTCCCGTTAGTCTCGGAAACGGGCTGAACTGGCCTATAAACCGTCGATACGCCTCCGTCCCCGCCCCTTTTTTTTCAAGCCGTTGGGCCTGTGGGCATGCTGGCCCCTGTCACCGTCACAGATAGATGTAAAGATAACTCCACGGCAACCATCTGGGAAGGTGCTGGGGAGAAGACAACCCTGTAGTCTCAGCTCCTAACACTGCCCACCGCAGGACAAGCAGAGAAGACTGAAGCCAACATGTGGGGAGTATATTTAGGGTTTATTTTTTTTGCCACTTGGAACCACAACCGTCACGCCAGGATGGGATATGGCTGATTCCGCGCTGTCTTTGGGAATGGTTGTGGGGATGTCTTCTCTGATGCTGGAACCGGGAGTGGCTTTGCGCTGGGGATGGTCCACCAAAGAATGAAGGCAGCATGGATGGACTCTCTTCAAGGTTGATTTTCTTTGCCGCTTGGGACCACAGCCGTCACGTGGGGATGGGACACGGCGGCATCAGCGCCGTCTTCGGGACTGGCTGTAGGGACACCTTCTGTGACGGTTTGCCCGGGAGCGGCTTTGTGCCCGGGCTGGCCCCCGCTGCCTGGACCGGCTGCCACGGCCTGGTCGGGGCCGGCTGCGGGAAGCTGAAGCGCGACGCCCCAGTGGGGATCGGCTTCGAGTGCGGGCCCGCCCTCGTTGCCTGGATTGTCTCCTGCGTGCAGGCAGAGGGGAAGCCCTCGAGGACCTCGGTGGTGCTGGTGTGGCCGAGGTGCGGGTGCTGCTCGGAGCACCTTGGGTTGTTGCATGGCTCCCACCATGACGCCTTCGGGGCTGACTCTGGGAGCCTGAGGCCCGACCTTGCAGCGGGGAGCGGCTTCTTGTGCGGCCGGTCCCCCGCTGCCTGGGACGCTCTGTGGGCGCAGGTGCCGGGGAGGTTCTGGAGAACCGCACGGTCCTCCGTCTGCTGGGGCTCTGGGAGCCCGTCTCAGCACCTGCAGCTGGTGCCCGTCTCCTCCCACCACGTCCTCGGCGCTGCTGAGGGGTGTCCCGCTCCTCAGACAGGCTTGGGTGGGCTGTGCTCTGCTCTGTTGCAGGCACTCTGGGCTGCACGCTGAGCTCAGGCAGCTGGGAGCTGCAGGATGGGCCCGTTGCTGCCTGGCTGGTGGGGCCAGAACTGATGTTTTCAGGTCCCGGAAAGCTGTGGGATGGCCCCTGTACCATTTGGCTGGAAGTGCTGGGGCAGGATGCTGTAAGGAGAGACAGGAAGGTCAGCAGGATGAACATGCATCCCCAGGGCAGGACAGGCTGCCATCCCTCGTGGGGCAGAGAGACCGTGGCAAGGCCGCCCTGAGCACCCGCTGCCAGGCCTTGCCTGGCCCCAGTCCCACAGCACACGGCTCTATGCCTCTTACCAGTTCCCGCACCAGCGCAGGTGTTGCACTCCCAGCCGTTGTTGCTCATGGCCCAGAAGGAGCAGCACCAGTGCGTGGCTTCTGAGCCACAGGAGCTGCAGAGCAGCAGCTGCCAGAGTCTGCGGAAGCAAACGGGTTGTGGCTGTGAGGACAAAGCGAGCCAAGGCAGAGAGCAGGCGGCATGGCTCTGGTGCTCACTCCTTGCTCCCCCCGGCCTATAGTGAGGCTGAGATCCCACACAGAGCCCCAGAGGATTGCGGAGGTCACTCACCCTTTTTCCTCTGCCGTCTCCCTGCCTCCGAGGTAAAGGCACACGCTGGCGTTGCAGCGCCTGTGCCTTTCTTGCAGCAACTGGTATGCTGCGTCGTCCCACCAAGATGGTCGTCTGCCAGAGAAGAGAGGGAATGTGATGAGTCCCCGGTGCCCCAGGCGTGAGGCAGATCCAGGGCACCCCTGTTCATCCCCCTTGAGCTCATTCCCAGCTGCTCCGTGAAGCTGAGACCGATGCTTGCAGGATGGCAAGGGACTGGGCCTGCCGGGGCAGTTCGTGGGCAGGCACAGCAGCTGTGCGTGAGTGCGTGCAGAGCCGGGCAGAAGGACACCAACCTGATTGGAATTTGGATCCCCAGCGTGGCCATTTGGGATCGGAATCGCCCCTTTCCTCCGCAGACGGGGCAGAAGAAACGCATGGTGGCTGCGTGTATGGCATGTTTCTGCAGGAGAAGCACAAGCATGAGCATGAGCGTGAGCGGGGCTGGCTGCTGCTGAGCACCGGCCATGCCCACGGGGCGAGGGGAGGGCTCCTACCCTGATGCAGGCCCGGTGGAACCAGGCCTGTTTGCACACCGGGCACACCATGGTCTGGTAGGACGTGCCGTCCCCCACGGGCTCCAGGCAGATGACGCAGACGGTGTTCGGCAGTGGAGCTGCCTCCGCCGCCTGCCGAGGGCGATGTTCCCAGCAAAAGGACCTGGGCAGGAGGACAGAAGGGATGGGCGTGGTGAGAAGTGCTGTGAGGAGCGCAGAGGACCAGGAAAGAGCGCCAGGCCTGGGCTCTGGCTCTGGCAGGATGCTGGGAGGTGTCGCTGCGGGTTCCTCCCTGGGAGGGACAGGGAGGGACGGCAGCTTGGCTGCTGCTGACAGCCCTTACCTGTGCTGCCCAAAGTATTGCGTGACGCATCCCCCGTCCTCGGCGCAGGGCAGATGGAAGCTGAGCTCACAGCCTGTCTCTGCGCAGCTGATGGTAGCTCCCTTTCCGCCACAGACAAAGCAGTGCTGAAAAGAGCAGAGCGGTCCCTGTCAGCGGTGGGCTTGGAGCCTCGGCGGCCGGCCCCACTTCTCCAGGCAGGGTGTCAGGTGTGGGCACCTGCAGCACCCCAGCAAAACCTTGGTGCGAGCCTCTACCGGCACCAAGCTCGCCGTTCCGTTCAGGTCCTCACCTTCTGGTCTGCCCGCTGGATGGTGCGCTGGACGGCACCAATGGAGAAGCCAAAAATTCCCCCCACTGGGGATCTCCATTCCAAAAGGCCATCGGCAAAGAACTGTAGGAGAGAAAAGAGCAGGGTCTCGTGAGGCCGGCAAGGAAGGCAGCATCCTTGGCAGGAGCCCTAACCCTTGAGGGAACTCACCAAGCAGAATTCGTGGGCACAGAGCCCACCGTTGGCAAATGTCTGCCCGCAGATGTCCGGGTCGACCTGTGCCTGGCGGCACAGCACGCACACTGGAGAGGAAGGAGAGAGCAAAACGGTGAGCAGCGGTGAGCACCTGGCAGGGTCGGGTAACCCTGGCCATGCCCAGGGCCTGCTCCGTGCCTGCCGTGCCGGCTGAGGGGCAGGGCTGGAGGAGGTGGAGGGGAAGGGGGCATTGCAGACCAAGCTCGCCCCCTGGCCAAGGAGCAGAGGGGCCCTGCCTGCCCGCGGCGCTGGGGAACCCCTGCCCACCCCTCCCAGCAGGCAGACCCCCAGCAGCTCTCTGCCCGGCAGCGGGGAGCTACGCGCAGGGGTACGGGGCTCTCACCTGACTCCCCAGAGTTGGGGGTCTCCTCCTTCCGTTCGGACATGATCGGCATTGACAGCGAGAAGCAAGAGAGTCAAGAGAGTCCCTCCTCTCTCCGCGCCTCACCAGGCCGCAGTGAGCACAGCCCCAGCCCGGCAGCCCTTGCTCTGCTCCCGGCCCCGCGGGTCACAATGGCCACCACTGTGACATCACGGTGACATCACGGTCACCACCTCACGGGGCTGAGGGCGCGGCACCCATGCGGGAGGACTGCGGCTCCTGTGGGCAGCGCAGGGCGCGGAGCCCGGTGCTGCCATCAGCAGGGAGCAAGGATGGCCTCCCTCAAGCCTTTTGCACCGTGCCCGTGCTGGGACGTCACAGCAGAGAGTCTAATAAAGGTCTGCGGGTCAACAGCACAGCCAGCATTTCTAGTGTGTGTTCGGAGTGACTTTCCACGGTCTGATGGTGACAGGACAAGGTTTTGGGCTAAGAAAAGAGGAGATCCGGTGAACTGCGAGAGGGAATTTCTCACTCAGAGAGCTGTGAGGCCCTGGCACAGCTGCCCAGAGACGCTGCGGGTGCCCATCCCTGCAGGCGCTCCAGGCCGGGTTGCACAGGGCCCTGCTCTAACCTGACCTGCTGGGTGGCAGCGCTCCCATGGCAGGCACTTGGGGTTGGGTGGGTTTTATGATCCTTTCCTATCCAAGTCTTCACACGCCTAAGCTTCAACCCTTATTCAGTTCCCAGAAGCAAAGTGGCATAGGCAGGGCATGATTCCCTTCAAGCCTGCGTATAAAATGAGTCAGGAAAACTTGCGAGGTTTGCTTTCTTTGACCTGCTGGCAATGGTCACCATGCCAGAGACAGGAGAGGAGCTGTCCCTTGTCCAGGGCTGCAGTCACACTGGAGTCACACTGGAGCATCCCTGCTCATCCAGCCTGACCATGAGAGTCAGCTTCTCCATGAAAATCAGGCCAACGCTGACGGGAGAGCCCCCACGACTAGAGAGCCGCTCTCTGTGGGGATGCTCAAGGCCTCACTGGATAGGGCTTCAGGCAGCCTGATCTAGTGGGTGGCAACCAACACACTGCAGGAGTTTGGAACTTCAGATAGAATTTAATGTCCCTTCCAACCCAAGCCATCCCAGGATCCTGTGATTCAAAACGTCTATCACCTCTGCACTGCTGAGCACCAGGTCCAGTAGGGCTTCACCTCGGGTCGGTCCATCTAGTAGCTGGATGAGGAAGTAATCCTCAGCAGACTCCAGGAATCTCCTGGAATGTCTGCCACCTGCCGTGCTGCTATCCCGGCAGATATCCGGGTGGTTGAAATCACCCATCAGGACAAGAGCCCGCGAGCGTGACAGCTCCTGCAGCTGACGCAAGAAGGCCTCGTCAACAGGCTCCCCCTGATCAGGTGGCCTGTAGCAGACCCCGACCACTAGATGCCCTTGACTGGGCCGCTCCCTGATTTTCACCCATAAACTCCTGTTGTGGTTTTGTGATTTTTCTTGTCGGAATTCCACATCATAACATCGTGGAAAGCAGTGGGAGTTAAAGAGTTAATGTTCTGGTTCTGTGGACTGCCTTTCTGGGGCATTTTGGTTCTCGGAGGGGAGGGGAGGAGTGGCATTCCCCAGAGGACTTCTCGCCCCAAGCAAGAAAGGTGGAGCTCCTGGCAGGACACCGGCCTCTTTCCCCCTCGTGGATTCTCTCGGTTTTGCAGCAGAGAAGCACGTGGTTCCCTCTGCAGTCCATAGCGTAAGGCGTCGGCTTTGGACACTCTCATTGTGTTTGATTTTATTGGATTTAGCAAACTAACGTTCTTCCTCAGACCGTTGCCGTTGCTCTGGTTTTTTTCTCTGTTAGACCCATCTACGATCTCCCTACCCTTGCCCGCAAGTCTGCTGCCTCATTAGTCACGGGGCCGGGCCGACCGGCTGTAAACCTTCAACACTTTTTTTTTTATCCTCTCTCCCCCCTTTTTTTTTTGGCCTGACGCCCCTGTTGCAAACACAGATCTAGAGATAACTCCATGACAGCTCTCAGACTGGTCACGGCTGTTACTCAGACACAGCCCTTCGCAATCTGTCCACTTCCTAAGATAGAGGACAACACCCCCTCCCCTCCTACCCTGTTTATCCCTTCTGAAAAGCCTGTAGCCCTCAATCACAGTACGCCAGTCGTGAGATTCGTCCCACCACGTTTCCCTGATAGCAACCAGATCGTTATTTTCCAAGCACATCATGGCTTCCAGCTCCTCCTGCTTATTTCCCATGCTGCGTGCATTGGTGGAAAGGCACTTCAGCTGGGCTTTCTGGCACACTACCTTTCTAGAGGGGCCCTCCCTCAAACCTCCAAAAGAAATCTGAAGTTTTCCCCCACTGCTTCCTAGAGGGATATGAGAAGGTTTTGGACAGGGAATCGGCAAAATTACCTCCTCTGTGGAGTTCCCAGAAGATCCTACAGCATCCTACAGGACAGTTTGGAGGTTTTTCCCCGTAATCTCCTGGCGTGACAGCAATCCTAAGTGTTTCTTTGTCCCGCCGCATTTGGCTCTCTTCCCCCATCGGACCTAGTATAAAACCCCAGACTGCTTGCTCTACTCTAGCAAGCCTCATTGCATCCCTTCCCGCTTCCTACCTAGTTGCATGCCCTCTGAATGAGCCCTGCTAGCTCTTGGGCTAGGATCTATTTCCTGCATAGAGACAAATGACACAGGCCTGCAGCCATTAGACCGGGTGCCGAGTAAATCGCCCCGTGGTCAAAAAGCCCAAAGTTCCTGTGGCGGCACCAGCCTCTCAGCCACTTATCCATTACCTGGACACACTGTGTCCCTCACCATCCCAGAAAGGATAGAAGCAAATATCAGTTGTGCTCCCACTCCCTCAACCAACCGCCCTACAGCCCTGAAGTCTTTTTTGGTAGTTTGCAGGCTTCTCTGAGCTACTTCATGGCTGCCTGCCTGAACTGTCAGTAATGGGTAGCAATCAGAGGGATGAACCAGATCAGGGAGTTTTCTAGTTGTGTCCTGGACCTGGGCCCCAGGGAGGCGGCACACCTCCCTGTGAGTTGGGTCCGGTCTGCATACGGAGCCCTCCGTTCCCGTGAGGAGGGAATCACCTACAGCAATAACCCTTCTGTCTGTCCTAGCAGAGCCAGTCTGGAGACGCAGAGTCAACCGCCTCGCCCTTGGCACTGTCTTAGGCAAAGCTTCCCGGGCCTCCTTGCTCACCTCCCCTTCAATTTACAGTGCCTCACCCATGATGCCGAGCTGGGACTGTCTTCCAGTTCTCCCCGCCTCTCAGGACCCCGCTCTCTGCCTGACAGTGCCAGGACATGGGGTCCATCCCCCACTTTCTGGGGGGTGTCTCCCTGGCGCCTTCCTCTCTGGCATGCCTGGGAGTTACTCCACCAGTCAATCTCTTGCTCTCATTCCCTGATGGTCCTTCACCTCTCCATCTCCTCCTTGAGCTCTGCCACCATACTGAGCAGATCTTCCACCTGCTCACCCCTCACACAGGTGCAGTTCCTGCTGCCCTCCCCGGCATCAGCAGGCTCAGGCACTCCCTGCAGCTGGAGACCTGAACAGCCACATTCTTGGGCAGGGCCTCCATCTGTGTCGCCACAGTTTTGCAGGGCAAGTTCATTGCCTGGTGGAGACCGTGGTAAACCTGTGGCCTCGGAGAGACAGTACCTACTGCCAGTAGGTAAGCTGGTCTCCAGAGCTAGGAGGGACAGTACTTCTGTGCCATCCTGCACAAGCTGTCACACCTGCTGCTGCAGTATGCTGTGGCTGCTGCGCACGTGCTGCCTTTTCCTCACTGCACCTGGCGGGCAGCGATGCATTGAGGCCCTCCCATAAGCTTTTCCTAAGGCAAGGGGCATGGATGCAGTTCCATCGCCCTGGCAATGCCGACGCCACATGAGCCACTCCCACGAGAACTGTTGGGCTGCTCTGTTGGCTCGGGGTTCCCCTGGTAAAGGAACTGACCAAACCCCCCCTGTACCTTGCAATGAGTCGCTGCGATTCTGTCCAGGATGGCTCTGAAGCAGCTAACCCCGGCAGTCAAGGATTATGTGAAGTGTTACATTGTGTTATCTTGCATTCCGATACCATATTTAGGAAATTGACTTTCCTCTTCAGATTGCTGCCGCTGTTTTGTTCCTAGGACCGTCTCCCATCTCCCTACCCTTTTCCCCTTCTCCCGTTTCCCCTTTCCCAGGATGTGGGTCTGTGGGTCCCCCGTGCCCGTTAGTCTCGGAAACGGGCTGAACTAGCCAATAAACCGTCGATACGCCTCCGTCCCCGCCCCTTTTTTTTCAGGCCGTTGGGCCTGTGGGCATGCTGGCCCCTGTCACGGACACAGATGGATGTAAAGATAACTCCACGGCAACCATCTGGGAAGGTGCTGGGGAGAAGACAACCCTGTAGTCTCAGCTCCTAACACTGCCCACCGCAGGACAAGCAGAGAAGACTGAAGCCAACATGTGGGGAGTATATTTAGGGTTTATTTTTTTTGCCACTTGGAACCACAACCGTCACGCCAGGATGGGATATGGCTGATTCCGCGCTGTCTTTGGGAATGGTTGTGGGGATGTCTTCTCTGATGCTGGAACCGGGAGTGGCTTTGCGCTGGGGATGGTCCACCAAAGAATGAAGGCAGCATGGATGGACTCTCTTCAAGGTTGATTTTCTTTGCCGCTTGGGACCACAGCCGTCACGTGGGGATGGGACACGGCGGCATCAGCGCCGTCTTCGGGACTGGCTGTAGGGACACCTTCTGTGACGGTTTGCCCGGGAGCGGCTTTGTGCCCGGGCTGGCCCCCGCTGCCTGGACCGGCTGCCACGGCCTGGTCGGGGCCGGCTGCGGGAAGCTGAAGCGCGACGCCCCAGTGGGGATCGGCTTCGAGTGCGGGCCCGCCCTCGTTGCCTGGATTGTCTCCTGCGTGCAGGCAGAGGGGAAGCCCTCGAGGACCTCGGTGGTGCTGGTGTGGCCGAGGTGCGGGTGCTGCTCGGAGCACCTTGGGTTGTTGCATGGCTCCCACCATGACGCCTTCGGGGCTGACTCTGGGAGCCTGAGGCCCGACCTTGCAGCGGGGAGCGGCTTCTTGTGCGGCCGGTCCCCCGCTGCCTGGGACGCTCTGTGGGCGCAGGTGCCGGGGAGGTTCTGGAGAACCGCACGGTCCTCCGTCTGCTGGGGCTCTGGGAGCCCGTCTCAGCACCTGCAGCTGGTGCCCGTCTCCTCCCACCACGTCCTCGGCGCTGCTGAGGGGTGTCCCGCTCCTCAGACAGGCTTGGGTGGGCTGTGCTCTGCTCTGTTGCAGGCACTCTGGGCTGCACGCTGAGCTCAGGCAGCTGGGAGCTGCAGGATGGGCCCGTTGCTGCCTGGCTGGTGGGGCCAGAACTGATGTTTTCAGGTCCCGGAAAGCTGTGGGATGGCCCCTGTACCGTTTGGCTGGAAGTGCTGGGGCAGGATGCTGTAAGGAGAGACAGGAAGGTCAGCAGGATGAACATGCATCCCCAGGGCAGGACAGGCTGCCATCCCTCGTGGGGCAGAGAGACCGTGGCAAGGCCGCCCTGAGCACCCGCTGCCAGGCCTTGCCTGGCCCCAGTCCCACAGCACACGGCTCTATGCCTCTTACCAGTTCCCGCACCAGCGCAGGTGTTGCACTCCCAGCCGTTGTTGCTCATGGCCCAGAAGGAGCAGCACCAGTGCGTGGCTTCTGAGCCACAGGAGCTGCAGAGCAGCAGCTGCCAGAGTCTGCGGAAGCAAACGGGTTGTGGCTGTGAGGACAAAGCGAGCCAAGGCAGAGAGCAGGCGGCATGGCTCTGGTGCTCACTCCTTGCTCCCCCCGGCCTATAGTGAGGCTGAGATCCCACACAGAGCCCCAGAGGATTGCGGAGGTCACTCACCCTTTTTCCTCTGCCGTCTCCCTGCCTCCGAGGTAAAGGCACACGCTGGCGTTGCAGCGCCTGTGCCTTTCTTGCAGCAACTGGTATGCTGCGTCGTCCCACCAAGATGGTCGTCTGCCAGAGAAGAGAGGGAATGTGATGAGTCCCCGGTGCCCCAGGCGTGAGGCAGATCCAGGGCACCCCTGTTCATCCCCCTTGAGCTCATTCCCAGCTGCTCCGTGAAGCTGAGACCGATGCTTGCAGGATGGCAAGGGACTGGGCCTGCCGGGGCAGTTCGTGGGCAGGCACAGCAGCTGTGCGTGAGTGCGTGCAGAGCCGGGCAGAAGGACACCAACCTGATTGGAATTTGGATCCCCAGCGTGGCCATTTGGGATCGGAATCGCCCCTTTCCTCCGCAGACGGGGCAGAAGAAACGCATGGTGGCTGCGTGTATGGCATGTTTCTGCAGGAGAAGCACAAGCATGAGCATGAGCGTGAGCGGGGCTGGCTGCTGCTGAGCACCGGCCATGCCCACGGGGCGAGGGGAGGGCTCCTACCCTGATGCAGGCCCGGTGGAACCAGGCCTGTTTGCACACCGGGCACACCATGGTCTGGTAGGACGTGCCGTCCCCCACGGGCTCCAGGCAGATGACGCAGACGGTGTTCGGCAGTGGAGCTGCCTCCGCCGCCTGCCGAGGGCGATGTTCCCAGCAAAAGGACCTGGGCAGGAGGACAGAAGGGATGGGCGTGGTGAGAAGTGCTGTGAGGAGCGCAGAGGACCAGGAAAGAGCGCCAGGCCTGGGCTCTGGCTCTGGCAGGATGCTGGGAGGTGTCGCTGCGGGTTCCTCCCTGGGAGGGACAGGGAGGGACGGCAGCTTGGCTGCTGCTGACAGCCCTTACCTGTGCTGCCCAAAGTATTGCGTGACGCATCCCCCGTCCTCGGCGCAGGGCAGATGGAAGCTGAGCTCACAGCCTGTCTCTGCGCAGCTGATGGTAGCTCCCTTTCCGCCACAGACAAAGCAGTGCTGAAAAGAGCAGAGCGGTCCCTGTCAGCGGTGGGCTTGGAGCCTCGGCGGCCGGCCCCACTTCTCCAGGCAGGGTGTCAGGTGTGGGCACCTGCAGCACCCCAGCAAAACCTTGGTGCGAGCCTCTACCGGCACCAAGCTCGCCGTTCCGTTCAGGTCCTCACCTTCTGGTCTGCCCGCTGGATGGTGCGCTGGACGGCACCAATGGAGAAGCCAAAAATTCCCCCCACTGGGGATCTCCATTCCAAAAGGCCATCGGCAAAGAACTGTAGGAGAGAAAAGAGCAGGGTCTCGTGAGGCCGGCAAGGAAGGCAGCATCCTTGGCAGGAGCCCTAACCCTTGAGGGAACTCACCAAGCAGAATTCGTGGGCACAGAGCCCACCGTTGGCAAATGTCTGCCCGCAGATGTCCGGGTCGACCTGTGCCTGGCGGCACAGCACGCACACTGGAGAGGAAGGAGAGAGCAAAACGGTGAGCAGCGGTGAGCACCTGGCAGGGTCGGGTAACCCTGGCCATGCCCAGGGCCTGCTCCGTGCCTGCCGTGCCGGCTGAGGGGCAGGGCTGGAGGAGGTGGAGGGGAAGGGGGCATTGCAGACCAAGCTCGCCCCCTGGCCAAGGAGCAGAGGGGCCCTGCCTGCCCGCGGCGCTGGGGAACCCCTGCCCACCCCTCCCAGCAGGCAGACCCCCAGCAGCTCTCTGCCCGGCAGCGGGGAGCTACGCGCAGGGGTACGGGGCTCTCACCTGACTCCCCAGAGTTGGGGGTCTCCTCCTTCCGTTCGGACATGATCGGCATTGACAGCGAGAAGCAAGAGAGTCAAGAGAGTCCCTCCTCTCTCCGCGCCTCACCAGGCCGCAGTGAGCACAGCCCCAGCCCGGCAGCCCTTGCTCTGCTCCCGGCCCCGCGGGTCACAATGGCCACCACTGTGACATCACGGTGACATCACGGTCACCACCTCACGGGGCCGAGGGCGCGGCACCCATGCGGGAGGACTGCGGCTCCTGTGGGCAGCGCAGGGCGCGGAGCCCGGTGCTGCCATCAGCAGGGAGCAAGGATGGCCTCCCTCAAGCCTTTTGCACCGTGCCCGTGCTGGGACGTCACAGCAGAGAGTCTAATAAAGGTCTGCGGGTCAACAGCACAGCCAGCATTTCTAGTGTGTGTTCGGAGTGACTTTCCACGGTCTGATGGTGACAGGACAAGGTTTTGGGCTAAGAAAAGAGGAGATCCGGTGAACTGCGAGAGGGAATTTCTCACTCAGAGAGCTGTGAGGCCCTGGCACAGCTGCCCAGAGACGCTGCGGGTGCCCATCCCTGCAGGCGCTCCAGGCCGGGTTGCACAGGGCCCTGCTCTAACCTGACCTGCTGGGTGGCAGCGCTCCCATGGCAGGCACTTGGGGTTGGGTGGGTTTTATGATCCTTTCCTATCCAAGTCTTCACACGCCTAAGCTTCAACCCTTATTCAGTTCCCAGAAGCAAAGTGGCATAGGCAGGGCATGATTCCCTTCAAGCCTGCGTATAAAATGAGTCAGGAAAACTTGCGAGGTTTGCTTTCTTTGACCTGCTGGCAATGGTCACCATGCCAGAGACAGGAGAGGAGCTGTCCCTTGTCCAGGGCTGCAGTCACACTGGAGTCACACTGGAGCATCCCTGCTCATCCAGCCTGACCATGAGAGTCAGCTTCTCCATGAAAATCAGGCCAACGCTGACGGGAGAGCCCCCACGACTAGAGAGCCGCTCTCTGTGGGGATGCTCAAGGCCTCACTGGATAGGGCTTCAGGCAGCCTGATCTAGTGGGTGGCAACCAACACACTGCAGGAGTTTGGAACTTCAGATAGAATTTAATGTCCCTTCCAACCCAAGCCATCCCAGGATCCTGTGATTCAAAACGTCTATCACCTCTGCACTGCTGAGCACCAGGTCCAGTAGGGCTTCACCTCGGGTCGGTCCATCTAGTAGCTGGATGAGGAAGTAATCCTCAGCAGACTCCAGGAATCTCCTGGAATGTCTGCCACCTGCCGTGCTGCTATCCCGGCAGATATCCGGGTGGTTGAAATCCCCCATCAGGACAAGAGCCCGCGAGCGTGACAGCTCCTGCAGCTGACGCAAGAAGGCCTCGTCAACAGGCTCCCCCTGATCAGGTGGCCTGTAGCAGACCCCGACCACTAGATGCCCTTGACTGGGCCGCTCCCTGATTTTCACCCATAAACTCCTGTTGTGGTTTTGTGATTTTTCTTGTCGGAATTCCACATCATAACATCGTGGAAAGCAGTGGGAGTTAAAGAGTTAATGTTCTGGTTCTGTGGACTGCCTTTCTGGGGCATTTTGGTTCTCGGAGGGGAGGGGAGGAGTGGCATTCCCCAGAGGACTTCTCGCCCCAAGCAAGAAAGGTGGAGCTCCTGGCAGGACACCGGCCTCTTTCCCCCTCGTGGATTCTCTCGGTTTTGCAGCAGAGAAGCACGTGGTTCCCTCTGCAGTCCATAGCGTAAGGCGTCGGCTTTGGACACTCTCATTGTGTTTGATTTTATTGGATTTAGCAAACTAACGTTCTTCCTCAGACCGTTGCCGTTGCTCTGGTTTTTTTCTCTGTTAGACCCATCTACGATCTCCCTACCCTTGCCCGCAAGTCTGCTGCCTCATTAGTCACGGGGCCGGGCCGACCGGCTGTAAACCTTCAACACTTTTTTTTTTATCCTCTCTCCCCCCTTTTTTTTTTGGCCTGACGCCCCTGTTGCAAACACAGATCTAGAGATAACTCCATGACAGCTCTCAGACTGGTCACGGCTGTTACTCAGACACAGCCCTTCGCAATCTGTCCACTTCCTAAGATAGAGGACAACACCCCCTCCCCTCCTACCCTGTTTATCCCTTCTGAAAAGCCTGTAGCCCTCAATCACAGTACGCCAGTCGTGAGATTCGTCCCACCACGTTTCCCTGATAGCAACCAGATCGTTATTTTCCAAGCACATCATGGCTTCCAGCTCCTCCTGCTTATTTCCCATGCTGCGTGCATTGGTGGAAAGGCACTTCAGCTGGGCTTTCTGGCACACTACCTTTCTAGAGGGGCCCTCCCTCAAACCTCCAAAAGAAATCTGAAGTTTTCCCCCACTGCTTCCTAGAGGGATATGAGAAGGTTTTGGACAGGGAATCGGCAAAATTACCTCCTCTGTGGAGTTCCCAGAAGATCCTACAGCATCCTACAGGACAGTTTGGAGGTTTTTCCCCGTAATCTCCTGGCGTGACAGCAATCCTAAGTGTTTCTTTGTCCCGCCGCATTTGGCTCTCTTCCCCCATCGGACCTAGTATAAAACCCCAGACTGCTTGCTCTACTCTAGCAAGCCTCATTGCATCCCTTCCCGCTTCCTACCTAGTTGCATGCCCTCTGAATGAGCCCTGCTAGCTCTTGGGCTAGGATCTATTTCCTGCATAGAGACAAATGACACAGGCCTGCAGCCATTAGACCGGGTGCCGAGTAAATCGCCCCGTGGTCAAAAAGCCCAAAGTTCCTGTGGCGGCACCAGCCTCTCAGCCACTTATCCATTACCTGGACACACTGTGTCCCTCACCATCCCAGAAAGGATAGAAGCAAATATCAGTTGTGCTCCCACTCCCTCAACCAACCGCCCTACAGCCCTGAAGTCTTTTTTGGTAGTTTGCAGGCTTCTCTGAGCTACTTCATGGCTGCCTGCCTGAACTGTCAGTAATGGGTAGCAATCAGAGGGATGAACCAGATCAGGGAGTTTTCTAGTTGTGTCCTGGACCTGGGCCCCAGGGAGGCGGCACACCTCCCTGTGAGTTGGGTCCGGTCTGCATACGGAGCCCTCCGTTCCCGTGAGGAGGGAATCACCTACAGCAATAACCCTTCTGTCTGTCCTAGCAGAGCCAGTCTGGAGACGCAGAGTCAACCGCCTCGCCCTTGGCACTGTCTTAGGCAAAGCTTCCCGGGCCTCCTTGCTCACCTCCCCTTCAATTTACAGTGCCTCACCCATGATGCCGAGCTGGGACTGTCTTCCAGTTCTCCCCGCCTCTCAGGACCCCGCTCTCTGCCTGACAGTGCCAGGACATGGGGTCCATCCCCCACTTTCTGGGGGGTGTCTCCCTGGCGCCTTCCTCTCTGGCATGCCTGGGAGTTACTCCACCAGTCAATCTCTTGCTCTCATTCCCTGATGGTCCTTCACCTCTCCATCTCCTCCTTGAGCTCTGCCACCATACTGAGCAGATCTTCCACCTGCTCACCCCTCACACAGGTGCAGTTCCTGCTGCCCTCCCCGGCATCAGCAGGCTCAGGCACTCCCTGCAGCTGGAGACCTGAACAGCCACATTCTTGGGCAGGGCCTCCATCTGTGTCGCCACAGTTTTGCAGGGCAAGTTCATTGCCTGGTGGAGACCGTGGTAAATCTGTGGTCTCGGAGAGACAGTACCTACTGCCAGTAGGTAAGCTGGTCTCCAGAGCTAGGAGGGACAGTACTTCTGTGCCATCCTGCACAAGCTGTCACACCTGCTGCTGCAGTATGCTGTGGCTGCTGCGCACGTGCTGCCTTTTCCTCACTGCACCTGGCGGGCAGCGATGCATTGAGGCCCTCCCATAAGCTTTTCCTAAGGCAAGGGGCATGGATGCAGTTCCATCGCCCTGGCAATGCCGACGCCACATGAGCCACTCCCACGAGAACTGTTGGGCTGCTCTGTTGGCTCGGGGTTCCCCTGGTAAAGGAACTGACCAAACCCCCCCTGTACCTTGCAATGAGTCGCTGCGATTCTGTCCAGGATGGCTCTGAAGCAGCTAACCCCGGCAGTCAAGGATTATGTGAAGTGTTACATTGTGTTATCTTGCATTCCGATACCATATTTAGGAAATTGACTTTCCTCTTCAGATTGCTGCCGCTGTTTTGTTCCTAGGACCGTCTCCCATCTCCCTACCCTTTTCCCCTTCTCCCGTTTCCCCTTTCCCAGGATGTGGGTCTGTGGGTCCCCCGTGCCCGTTAGTCTCGGAAACGGGCTGAACTAGCCAATAAACCGTCGATACGCCTCCGTCCCCGCCCCTTTTTTTTCAGGCCGTTGGGCCTGTGGGCATGCTGGCCCCTGTCACGGACACAGATGGATGTAAAGATAACTCCACGGCAACCATCTGGGAAGGTGCTGGGGAGAAGACAACCCTGTAGTCTCAGCTCCTAACACTGCCCACCGCAGGACAAGCAGAGAAGACTGAAGCCAACATGTGGGGAGTATATTTAGGGTTTATTTTTTTTGCCACTTGGAACCACAACCGTCACGCCAGGATGGGATATGGCTGATTCCGCGCTGTCTTTGGGAATGGTTGTGGGGATGTCTTCTCTGATGCTGGAACCGGGAGTGGCTTTGCGCTGGGGATGGTCCACCAAAGAATGAAGGCAGCATGGATGGACTCTCTTCAAGGTTGATTTTCTTTGCCGCTTGGGACCACAGCCGTCACGTGGGGATGGGACACGGCGGCATCAGCGCCGTCTTCGGGACTGGCTGTAGGGACACCTTCTGTGACGGTTTGCCCGGGAGCGGCTTTGTGCCCGGGCTGGCCCCCGCTGCCTGGACCGGCTGCCACGGCCTGGTCGGGGCCGGCTGCGGGAAGCTGAAGCGCGACGCCCCAGTGGGGATCGGCTTCGAGTGCGGGCCCGCCCTCGTTGCCTGGATTGTCTCCTGCGTGCAGGCAGAGGGGAAGCCCTCGAGGACCTCGGTGGTGCTGGTGTGGCCGAGGTGCGGGTGCTGCTCGGAGCACCTTGGGTTGTTGCATGGCTCCCACCATGACGCCTTCGGGGCTGACTCTGGGAGCCTGAGGCCCGACCTTGCAGCGGGGAGCGGCTTCTTGTGCGGCCGGTCCCCCGCTGCCTGGGACGCTCTGTGGGCGCAGGTGCCGGGGAGGTTCTGGAGAACCGCACGGTCCTCCGTCTGCTGGGGCTCTGGGAGCCCGTCTCAGCACCTGCAGCTGGTGCCCGTCTCCTCCCACCACGTCCTCGGCGCTGCTGAGGGGTGTCCCGCTCCTCAGACAGGCTTGGGTGGGCTGTGCTCTGCTCTGTTGCAGGCACTCTGGGCTGCACGCTGAGCTCAGGCAGCTGGGAGCTGCAGGATGGGCCCGTTGCTGCCTGGCTGGTGGGGCCAGAACTGATGTTTTCAGGTCCCGGAAAGCTGTGGGATGGCCCCTGTACCGTTTGGCTGGAAGTGCTGGGGCAGGATGCTGTAAGGAGAGACAGGAAGGTCAGCAGGATGAACATGCATCCCCAGGGCAGGACAGGCTGCCATCCCTCGTGGGGCAGAGAGACCGTGGCAAGGCCGCCCTGAGCACCCGCTGCCAGGCCTTGCCTGGCCCCAGTCCCACAGCACACGGCTCTATGCCTCTTACCAGTTCCCGCACCAGCGCAGGTGTTGCACTCCCAGCCGTTGTTGCTCATGGCCCAGAAGGAGCAGCACCAGTGCGTGGCTTCTGAGCCACAGGAGCTGCAGAGCAGCAGCTGCCAGAGTCTGCGGAAGCAAACGGGTTGTGGCTGTGAGGACAAAGCGAGCCAAGGCAGAGAGCAGGCGGCACGGCTCTGGTGCTCACTCCTTGCTCCCCCCGGCCTATAGTGAGGCTGAGATCCCACACAGAGCCCCAGAGGATTGCGGAGGTCACTCACCCTTTTTCCTCTGCCGTCTCCCTGCCTCCGAGGTAAAGGCACACGCTGGCGTTGCAGCGCCTGTGCCTTTCTTGCAGCAACTGGTATGCTGCGTCGTCCCACCAAGATGGTCGTCTGCCAGAGAAGAGAGGGAATGTGATGAGTCCCCGGTGCCCCAGGCGTGAGGCAGATCCAGGGCACCCCTGTTCATCCCCCTTGAGCTCATTCCCAGCTGCTCCGTGAAGCTGAGACCGATGCTTGCAGGATGGCAAGGGACTGGGCCTGCCGGGGCAGTTCGTGGGCAGGCACAGCAGCTGTGCGTGAGTGCGTGCAGAGCCGGGCAGAAGGACACCAACCTGATTGGAATTTGGATCCCCAGCGTGGCCATTTGGGATCGGAATCGCCCCTTTCCTCCGCAGACGGGGCAGAAGAAACGCATGGTGGCTGCGTGTATGGCATGTTTCTGCAGGAGAAGCACAAGCATGAGCATGAGCGTGAGCGGGGCTGGCTGCTGCTGAGCACCGGCCATGCCCACGGGGCGAGGGGAGGGCTCCTACCCTGATGCAGGCCCGGTGGAACCAGGCCTGTTTGCACACCGGGCACACCATGGTCTGGTAGGACGTGCCGTCCCCCACGGGCTCCAGGCAGATGACGCAGACGGTGTTCGGCAGTGGAGCTGCCTCCGCCGCCTGCCGAGGGCGATGTTCCCAGCAAAAGGACCTGGGCAGGAGGACAGAAGGGATGGGCGTGGTGAGAAGTGCTGTGAGGAGCGCAGAGGACCAGGAAAGAGCGCCAGGCCTGGGCTCTGGCTCTGGCAGGATGCTGGGAGGTGTCGCTGCGGGTTCCTCCCTGGGAGGGACAGGGAGGGACGGCAGCTTGGCTGCTGCTGACAGCCCTTACCTGTGCTGCCCAAAGTATTGCGTGACGCATCCCCCGTCCTCGGCGCAGGGCAGATGGAAGCTGAGCTCACAGCCTGTCTCTGCGCAGCTGATGGTAGCTCCCTTTCCGCCACAGACAAAGCAGTGCTGAAAAGAGCAGAGCGGTCCCTGTCAGCGGTGGGCTTGGAGCCTCGGCGGCCGGCCCCACTTCTCCAGGCAGGGTGTCAGGTGTGGGCACCTGCAGCACCCCAGCAAAACCTTGGTGCGAGCCTCTACCGGCACCAAGCTCGCCGTTCCGTTCAGGTCCTCACCTTCTGGTCTGCCCGCTGGATGGTGCGCTGGACGGCACCAATGGAGAAGCCAAAAATTCCCCCCACTGGGGATCTCCATTCCAAAAGGCCATCGGCAAAGAACTGTAGGAGAGAAAAGAGCAGGGTCTCGTGAGGCCGGCAAGGAAGGCAGCATCCTTGGCAGGAGCCCTAACCCTTGAGGGAACTCACCAAGCAGAATTCGTGGGCACAGAGCCCACCGTTGGCAAATGTCTGCCCGCAGATGTCCGGGTCGACCTGTGCCTGGCGGCACAGCACGCACACTGGAGAGGAAGGAGAGAGCAAAACGGTGAGCAGCGGTGAGCACCTGGCAGGGTCGGGTAACCCTGGCCATGCCCAGGGCCTGCTCCGTGCCTGCCGTGCCGGCTGAGGGGCAGGGCTGGAGGAGGTGGAGGGGAAGGGGGCATTGCAGACCAAGCTCGCCCCCTGGCCAAGGAGCAGAGGGGCCCTGCCTGCCCGCGGCGCTGGGGAACCCCTGCCCACCCCTCCCAGCAGGCAGACCCCCAGCAGCTCTCTGCCCGGCAGCGGGGAGCTACGCGCAGGGGTACGGGGCTCTCACCTGACTCCCCAGAGTTGGGGGTCTCCTCCTTCCGTTCGGACATGATCGGCATTGACAGCGAGAAGCAAGAGAGTCAAGAGAGTCCCTCCTCTCTCCGCGCCTCACCAGGCCGCAGTGAGCACAGCCCCAGCCCGGCAGCCCTTGCTCTGCTCCCGGCCCCGCGGGTCACAATGGCCACCACTGTGACATCACGGTGACATCACGGTCACCACCTCACGGGGCTGAGGGCGCGGCACCCATGCGGGAGGACTGCGGCTCCTGTGGGCAGCGCAGGGCGCGGAGCCCGGTGCTGCCATCAGCAGGGAGCAAGGATGGCCTCCCTCAAGCCTTTTGCACCGTGCCCGTGCTGGGACGTCACAGCAGAGAGTCTAATAAAGGTCTGCGGGTCAACAGCACAGCCAGCATTTCTAGTGTGTGTTCGGAGTGACTTTCCACGGTCTGATGGTGACAGGACAAGGTTTTGGGCTAAGAAAAGAGGAGATCCGGTGAACTGCGAGAGGGAATTTCTCACTCAGAGAGCTGTGAGGCCCTGGCACAGCTGCCCAGAGACGCTGCGGGTGCCCATCCCTGCAGGCGCTCCAGGCCGGGTTGCACAGGGCCCTGCTCTAACCTGACCTGCTGGGTGGCAGCGCTCCCATGGCAGGCACTTGGGGTTGGGTGGGTTTTATGATCCTTTCCTATCCAAGTCTTCACACGCCTAAGCTTCAACCCTTATTCAGTTCCCAGAAGCAAAGTGGCATAGGCAGGGCATGATTCCCTTCAAGCCTGCGTATAAAATGAGTCAGGAAAACTTGCGAGGTTTGCTTTCTTTGACCTGCTGGCAATGGTCACCATGCCAGAGACAGGAGAGGAGCTGTCCCTTGTCCAGGGCTGCAGTCACACTGGAGTCACACTGGAGCATCCCTGCTCATCCAGCCTGACCATGAGAGTCAGCTTCTCCATGAAAATCAGGCCAACGCTGACGGGAGAGCCCCCACGACTAGAGAGCCGCTCTCTGTGGGGATGCTCAAGGCCTCACTGGATAGGGCTTCAGGCAGCCTGATCTAGTGGGTGGCAACCAACACACTGCAGGAGTTTGGAACTTCAGATAGAATTTAATGTCCCTTCCAACCCAAGCCATCCCAGGATCCTGTGATTCAAAACGTCTATCACCTCTGCACTGCTGAGCACCAGGTCCAGTAGGGCTTCACCTCGGGTCGGTCCATCTAGTAGCTGGATGAGGAAGTAATCCTCAGCAGACTCCAGGAATCTCCTGGAATGTCTGCCACCTGCTGTGCTGCTATCCCGGCAGATATCCGGGTGGTTGAAATCCCCCATCAGGACAAGAGCCTGCGAGCGTGACAGCTCCTGCAGCTGACGCAAGAAGGCCTCGTCAACAGGCTCCCCCTGATCAGGTGGCCTGTAGCAGACCCCGACCACTAGATGCCCTTGACTGGGCCGCTCCCTGATTTTCACCCATAAACTCCTGTTGTGGTTTTGTGATTTTTCTTGTCGGAATTCCACATCATAACATCGTGGAAAGCAGTGGGAGTTAAAGAGTTAATGTTCTGGTTCTGTGGACTGCCTTTCTGGGGCATTTTGGTTCTCGGAGGGGAGGGGAGGAGTGGCATTCCCCAGAGGACTTCTCGCCCCAAGCAAGAAAGGTGGAGCTCCTGGCAGGACACCGGCCTCTTTCCCCCTCGTGGATTCTCTCGGTTTTGCAGCAGAGAAGCACGTGGTTCCCTCTGCAGTCCATAGCGTAAGGCGTCGGCTTTGGACACTCTCATTGTGTTTGATTTTATTGGATTTAGCAAACTAACGTTCTTCCTCAGACCGTTGCCGTTGCTCTGGTTTTTTTCTCTGTTAGACCCATCTACGATCTCCCTACCCTTGCCCGCAAGTCTGCTGCCTCATTAGTCACGGGGCCGGGCCGACCGGCTGTAAACCTTCAACACTTTTTTTTTTATCCTCTCTCCCCCCTTTTTTTTTTGGCCTGACGCCCCTGTTGCAAACACAGATCTAGAGATAACTCCATGACAGCTCTCAGACTGGTCACGGCTGTTACTCAGACACAGCCCTTCGCAATCTGTCCACTTCCTAAGATAGAGGACAACACCCCCTCCCCTCCTACCCTGTTTATCCCTTCTGAAAAGCCTGTAGCCCTCAATCACAGTACGCCAGTCGTGAGATTCGTCCCACCACGTTTCCCTGATAGCAACCAGATCGTTATTTTCCAAGCACATCATGGCTTCCAGCTCCTCCTGCTTATTTCCCATGCTGCGTGCATTGGTGGAAAGGCACTTCAGCTGGGCTTTCTGGCACACTACCTTTCTAGAGGGGCCCTCCCTCAAACCTCCAAAAGAAATCTGAAGTTTTCCCCCACTGCTTCCTAGAGGGATATGAGAAGGTTTTGGACAGGGAATCGGCAAAATTACCTCCTCTGTGGAGTTCCCAGAAGATCCTACAGCATCCTACAGGACAGTTTGGAGGTTTTTCCCCGTAATCTCCTGGCGTGACAGCAATCCTAAGTGTTTCTTTGTCCCGCCGCATTTGGCTCTCTTCCCCCATCGGACCTAGTATAAAACCCCAGACTGCTTGCTCTACTCTAGCAAGCCTCATTGCATCCCTTCCCGCTTCCTACCTAGTTGCATGCCCTCTGAATGAGCCCTGCTAGCTCTTGGGCTAGGATCTATTTCCTGCATAGAGACAAATGACACAGGCCTGCAGCCATTAGACCGGGTGCCGAGTAAATCGCCCCGTGGTCAAAAAGCCCAAAGTTCCTGTGGCGGCACCAGCCTCTCAGCCACTTATCCATTACCTGGACACACTGTGTCCCTCACCATCCCAGAAAGGATAGAAGCAAATATCAGTTGTGCTCCCACTCCCTCAACCAACCGCCCTACAGCCCTGAAGTCTTTTTTGGTAGTTTGCAGGCTTCTCTGAGCTACTTCATGGCTGCCTGCCTGAACTGTCAGTAATGGGTAGCAATCAGAGGGATGAACCAGATCAGGGAGTTTTCTAGTTGTGTCCTGGACCTGGGCCCCAGGGAGGCGGCACACCTCCCTGTGAGTTGGGTCCGGTCTGCATACGGAGCCCTCCGTTCCCGTGAGGAGGGAATCACCTACAGCAATAACCCTTCTGTCTGTCCTAGCAGAGCCAGTCTGGAGACGCAGAGTCAACCGCCTCGCCCTTGGCACTGTCTTAGGCAAAGCTTCCCGGGCCTCCTTGCTCACCTCCCCTTCAATTTACAGTGCCTCACCCATGATGCCGAGCTGGGACTGTCTTCCAGTTCTCCCCGCCTCTCAGGACCCCGCTCTCTGCCTGACAGTGCCAGGACATGGGGTCCATCCCCCACTTTCTGGGGGGTGTCTCCCTGGCGCCTTCCTCTCTGGCATGCCTGGGAGTTACTCCACCAGTCAATCTCTTGCTCTCATTCCCTGATGGTCCTTCACCTCTCCATCTCCTCCTTGAGCTCTGCCACCATACTGAGCAGATCTTCCACCTGCTCACCCCTCACACAGGTGCAGTTCCTGCTGCCCTCCCCGGCATCAGCAGGCTCAGGCACTCCCTGCAGCTGGAGACCTGAACAGCCACATTCTTGGGCAGGGCCTCCATCTGTGTCGCCACAGTTTTGCAGGGCAAGTTCATTGCCTGGTGGAGACCGTGGTAAATCTGTGGTCTCGGAGAGACAGTACCTACTGCCAGTAGGTAAGCTGGTCTCCAGAGCTAGGAGGGACAGTACTTCTGTGCCATCCTGCACAAGCTGTCACACCTGCTGCTGCAGTATGCTGTGGCTGCTGCGCACGTGCTGCCTTTTCCTCACTGCACCTGGCGGGCAGCGATGCATTGAGGCCCTCCCATAAGCTTTTCCTAAGGCAAGGGGCATGGATGCAGTTCCATCGCCCTGGCAATGCCGACGCCACATGAGCCACTCCCACGAGAACTGTTGGGCTGCTCTGTTGGCTCAGGGTTCCCCTGGTAAAGGAACTGACCAAACCCCCCCTGTACCTTGCAATGAGTCGCTGCGATTCTGTCCAGGATGGCTCTGAAGCAGCTAACCCCGGCAGTCAAGGATTATGTGAAGTGTTACATTGTGTTATCTTGCATTCCGATACCATATTTAGGAAATTGACTTTCCTCTTCAGATTGCTGCCGCTGTTTTGTTCCTAGGACCGTCTCCCATCTCCCTACCCTTTTCCCCTTCTCCCGTTTCCCCTTTCCCAGGATGTGGGTCTGTGGGTCCCCCGTGCCCGTTAGTCTCGGAAACGGGCTGAACTAGCCAATAAACCGTCGATACGCCTCCGTCCCCGCCCCTTTTTTTTCAGGCCGTTGGGCCTGTGGGCATGCTGGCCCCTGTCACGGACACAGATGGATGTAAAGATAACTCCACGGCAACCATCTGGGAAGGTGCTGGGGAGAAGACAACCCTGTAGTCTCAGCTCCTAACACTGCCCACCGCAGGACAAGCAGAGAAGACTGAAGCCAACATGTGGGGAGTATATTTAGGGTTTATTTTTTTTGCCACTTGGAACCACAACCGTCACGCCAGGATGGGATATGGCTGATTCCGCGCTGTCTTTGGGAATGGTTGTGGGGATGTCTTCTCTGATGCTGGAACCGGGAGTGGCTTTGCGCTGGGGATGGTCCACCAAAGAATGAAGGCAGCATGGATGGACTCTCTTCAAGGTTGATTTTCTTTGCCGCTTGGGACCACAGCCGTCACGTGGGGATGGGACACGGCGGCATCAGCGCCGTCTTCGGGACTGGCTGTAGGGACACCTTCTGTGACGGTTTGCCCGGGAGCGGCTTTGTGCCCGGGCTGGCCCCCGCTGCCTGGACCGGCTGCCACGGCCTGGTCGGGGCCGGCTGCGGGAAGCTGAAGCGCGACGCCCCAGTGGGGATCGGCTTCGAGTGCGGGCCCGCCCTCGTTGCCTGGATTGTCTCCTGCGTGCAGGCAGAGGGGAAGCCCTCGAGGACCTCGGTGGTGCTGGTGTGGCCGAGGTGCGGGTGCTGCTCGGAGCACCTTGGGTTGTTGCATGGCTCCCACCATGACGCCTTCGGGGCTGACTCTGGGAGCCTGAGGCCCGACCTTGCAGCGGGGAGCGGCTTCTTGTGCGGCCGGTCCCCCGCTGCCTGGGACGCTCTGTGGGCGCAGGTGCCGGGGAGGTTCTGGAGAACCGCACGGTCCTCCGTCTGCTGGGGCTCTGGGAGCCCGTCTCAGCACCTGCAGCTGGTGCCCGTCTCCTCCCACCACGTCCTCGGCGCTGCTGAGGGGTGTCCCGCTCCTCAGACAGGCTTGGGTGGGCTGTGCTCTGCTCTGTTGCAGGCACTCTGGGCTGCACGCTGAGCTCAGGCAGCTGGGAGCTGCAGGATGGGCCCGTTGCTGCCTGGCTGGTGGGGCCAGAACTGATGTTTTCAGGTCCCGGAAAGCTGTGGGATGGCCCCTGTACCGTTTGGCTGGAAGTGCTGGGGCAGGATGCTGTAAGGAGAGACAGGAAGGTCAGCAGGATGAACATGCATCCCCAGGGCAGGACAGGCTGCCATCCCTCGTGGGGCAGAGAGACCATGGCAAGGCCGCCCTGAGCACCCGCTGCCAGGCCTTGCCTGGCCCCAGTCCCACAGCACACGGCTCTATGCCTCTTACCAGTTCCCGCACCAGCGCAGGTGTTGCACTCCCAGCCGTTGTTGCTCATGGCCCAGAAGGAGCAGCACCAGTGCGTGGCTTCTGAGCCACAGGAGCTGCAGAGCAGCAGCTGCCAGAGTCTGCGGAAGCAAACGGGTTGTGGCTGTGAGGACAAAGCGAGCCAAGGCAGAGAGCAGGCGGCACGGCTCTGGTGCTCACTCCTTGCTCCCCCCGGCCTATAGTGAGGCTGAGATCCCACACAGAGCCCCAGAGGATTGCGGAGGTCACTCACCCTTTTTCCTCTGCCGTCTCCCTGCCTCCGAGGTAAAGGCACACGCTGGCGTTGCAGCGCCTGTGCCTTTCTTGCAGCAACTGGTATGCTGCGTCGTCCCACCAAGATGGTCGTCTGCCAGAGAAGAGAGGGAATGTGATGAGTCCCCGGTGCCCCAGGCGTGAGGCAGATCCAGGGCACCCCTGTTCATCCCCCTTGAGCTCATTCCCAGCTGCTCCGTGAAGCTGAGACCGATGCTTGCAGGATGGCAAGGGACTGGGCCTGCCGGGGCAGTTCGTGGGCAGGCACAGCAGCTGTGCGTGAGTGCGTGCAGAGCCGGGCAGAAGGACACCAACCTGATTGGAATTTGGATCCCCAGCGTGGCCATTTGGGATCGGAATCGCCCCTTTCCTCCGCAGACGGGGCAGAAGAAACGCATGGTGGCTGCGTGTATGGCATGTTTCTGCAGGAGAAGCACAAGCATGAGCATGAGCGTGAGCGGGGCTGGCTGCTGCTGAGCACCGGCCATGCCCACGGGGCGAGGGGAGGGCTCCTACCCTGATGCAGGCCCGGTGGAACCAGGCCTGTTTGCACACCGGGCACACCATGGTCTGGTAGGACGTGCCGTCCCCCACGGGCTCCAGGCAGATGACGCAGACGGTGTTCGGCAGTGGAGCTGCCTCCGCCGCCTGCCGAGGGCGATGTTCCCAGCAAAAGGACCTGGGCAGGAGGACAGAAGGGATGGGCGTGGTGAGAAGTGCTGTGAGGAGCGCAGAGGACCAGGAAAGAGCGCCAGGCCTGGGCTCTGGCTCTGGCAGGATGCTGGGAGGTGTCGCTGCGGGTTCCTCCCTGGGAGGGACAGGGAGGGACGGCAGCTTGGCTGCTGCTGACAGCCCTTACCTGTGCTGCCCAAAGTATTGCGTGACGCATCCCCCGTCCTCGGCGCAGGGCAGATGGAAGCTGAGCTCACAGCCTGTCTCTGCGCAGCTGATGGTAGCTCCCTTTCCGCCACAGACAAAGCAGTGCTGAAAAGAGCAGAGCGGTCCCTGTCAGCGGTGGGCTTGGAGCCTCGGCGGCCGGCCCCACTTCTCCAGGCAGGGTGTCAGGTGTGGGCACCTGCAGCACCCCAGCAAAACCTTGGTGCGAGCCTCTACCGGCACCAAGCTCGCCGTTCCGTTCAGGTCCTCACCTTCTGGTCTGCCCGCTGGATGGTGCGCTGGACGGCACCAATGGAGAAGCCAAAAATTCCCCCCACTGGGGATCTCCATTCCAAAAGGCCATCGGCAAAGAACTGTAGGAGAGAAAAGAGCAGGGTCTCGTGAGGCCGGCAAGGAAGGCAGCATCCTTGGCAGGAGCCCTAACCCTTGAGGGAACTCACCAAGCAGAATTCGTGGGCACAGAGCCCACCGTTGGCAAATGTCTGCCCGCAGATGTCCGGGTCGACCTGTGCCTGGCGGCACAGCACGCACACTGGAGAGGAAGGAGAGAGCAAAACAGTGAGCAGCGGTGAGCACCTGGCAGGGTCGGGTAACCCTGGCCATGCCCAGGGCCTGCTCCGTGCCTGCCGTGCCGGCTGAGGGGCAGGGCTGGAGGAGGTGGAGGGGAAGGGGGCATTGCAGACCAAGCTCGCCCCCTGGCCAAGGAGCAGAGGGGCCCTGCCTGCCCGCGGCGCTGGGGAACCCCTGCCCACCCCTCCCAGCAGGCAGACCCCCAGCAGCTCTCTGCCCGGCAGCGGGGAGCTACGCGCAGGGGTACGGGGCTCTCACCTGACTCCCCAGAGTTGGGGGTCTCCTCCTTCCGTTCGGACATGATCGGCATTGACAGCGAGAAGCAAGAGAGTCAAGAGAGTCCCTCCTCTCTCCGCGCCTCACCAGGCCGCAGTGAGCACAGCCCCAGCCCGGCAGCCCTTGCTCTGCTCCCGGCCCCGCGGGTCACAATGGCCACCACTGTGACATCACGGTGACATCACGGTCACCACCTCACGGGGCTGAGGGCGCGGCACCCATGCGGGAGGACTGCGGCTCCTGTGGGCAGCGCAGGGCGCGGAGCCCGGTGCTGCCATCAGCAGGGAGCAAGGATGGCCTCCCTCAAGCCTTTTGCACCGTGCCCGTGCTGGGACGTCACAGCAGAGAGTCTAATAAAGGTCTGCGGGTCAACAGCACAGCCAGCATTTCTAGTGTGTGTTCGGAGTGACTTTCCACGGTCTGATGGTGACAGGACAAGGTTTTGGGCTAAGAAAAGAGGAGATCCGGTGAACTGCGAGAGGGAATTTCTCACTCAGAGAGCTGTGAGGCCCTGGCACAGCTGCCCAGAGACGCTGCGGGTGCCCATCCCTGCAGGCGCTCCAGGCCGGGTTGCACAGGGCCCTGCTCTAACCTGACCTGCTGGGTGGCAGCGCTCCCATGGCAGGCACTTGGGGTTGGGTGGGTTTTATGATCCTTTCCTATCCAAGTCTTCACACGCCTAAGCTTCAACCCTTATTCAGTTCCCAGAAGCAAAGTGGCATAGGCAGGGCATGATTCCCTTCAAGCCTGCGTATAAAATGAGTCAGGAAAACTTGCGAGGTTTGCTTTCTTTGACCTGCTGGCAATGGTCACCATGCCAGAGACAGGAGAGGAGCTGTCCCTTGTCCAGGGCTGCAGTCACACTGGAGTCACACTGGAGCATCCCTGCTCATCCAGCCTGACCATGAGAGTCAGCTTCTCCATGAAAATCAGGCCAACGCTGACGGGAGAGCCCCCACGACTAGAGAGCCGCTCTCTGTGGGGATGCTCAAGGCCTCACTGGATAGGGCTTCAGGCAGCCTGATCTAGTGGGTGGCAACCAACACACTGCAGGAGTTTGGAACTTCAGATAGAATTTAATGTCCCTTCCAACCCAAGCCATCCCAGGATCCTGTGATTCAAAACGTCTATCACCTCTGCACTGCTGAGCACCAGGTCCAGTAGGGCTTCACCTCGGGTCGGTCCATCTAGTAGCTGGATGAGGAAGTAATCCTCAGCAGACTCCAGGAATCTCCTGGAATGTCTGCCACCTGCCGTGCTGCTATCCCGGCAGATATCCGGGTGGTTGAAATCCCCCATCAGGACAAGAGCCCGCGAGCGTGACAGCTCCTGCAGCTGACGCAAGAAGGCCTCGTCAACAGGCTCCCCCTGATCAGGTGGCCTGTAGCAGACCCCGACCACTAGATGCCCTTGACTGGGCCGCTCCCTGATTTTCACCCATAAACTCCTGTTGTGGTTTTGTGATTTTTCTTGTCGGAATTCCACATCATAACATCGTGGAAAGCAGTGGGAGTTAAAGAGTTAATGTTCTGGTTCTGTGGACTGCCTTTCTGGGGCATTTTGGTTCTCGGAGGGGAGGGGAGGAGTGGCATTCCCCAGAGGACTTCTCGCCCCAAGCAAGAAAGGTGGAGCTCCTGGCAGGACACCGGCCTCTTTCCCCCTCGTGGATTCTCTCGGTTTTGCAGCAGAGAAGCACGTGGTTCCCTCTGCAGTCCATAGCGTAAGGCGTCGGCTTTGGACACTCTCATTGTGTTTGATTTTATTGGATTTAGCAAACTAACGTTCTTCCTCAGACCGTTGCCGTTGCTCTGGTTTTTTTCTCTGTTAGACCCATCTACGATCTCCCTACCCTTGCCCGCAAGTCTGCTGCCTCATTAGTCACGGGGCCGGGCCGACCGGCTGTAAACCTTCAACACTTTTTTTTTTATCCTCTCTCCCCCCTTTTTTTTTTGGCCTGACGCCCCTGTTGCAAACACAGATCTAGAGATAACTCCATGACAGCTCTCAGACTGGTCACGGCTGTTACTCAGACACAGCCCTTCGCAATCTGTCCACTTCCTAAGATAGAGGACAACACCCCCTCCCCTCCTACCCTGTTTATCCCTTCTGAAAAGCCTGTAGCCCTCAATCACAGTACGCCAGTCGTGAGATTCGTCCCACCACGTTTCCCTGATAGCAACCAGATCGTTATTTTCCAAGCACATCATGGCTTCCAGCTCCTCCTGCTTATTTCCCATGCTGCGTGCATTGGTGGAAAGGCACTTCAGCTGGGCTTTCTGGCACACTACCTTTCTAGAGGGGCCCTCCCTCAAACCTCCAAAAGAAATCTGAAGTTTTCCCCCACTGCTTCCTAGAGGGATATGAGAAGGTTTTGGACAGGGAATCGGCAAAATTACCTCCTCTGTGGAGTTCCCAGAAGATCCTACAGCATCCTACAGGACAGTTTGGAGGTTTTTCCCCGTAATCTCCTGGCGTGACAGCAATCCTAAGTGTTTCTTTGTCCCACCGCATTTGGCTCTCTTCCCCCATCGGACCTAGTATAAAACCCCAGACTGCTTGCTCTACTCTAGCAAGCCTCATTGCATCCCTTCCCGCTTCCTACCTAGTTGCATGCCCTCTGAATGAGCCCTGCTAGCTCTTGGGCTAGGATCTATTTCCTGCATAGAGACAAATGACACAGGCCTGCAGCCATTAGACCGGGTGCCGAGTAAATCGCCCCGTGGTCAAAAAGCCCAAAGTTCCTGTGGCGGCACCAGCCTCTCAGCCACTTATCCATTACCTGGACACACTGTGTCCCTCACCATCCCAGAAAGGATAGAAGCAAATATCAGTTGTGCTCCCACTCCCTCAACCAACCGCCCTACAGCCCTGAAGTCTTTTTTGGTAGTTTGCAGGCTTCTCTGAGCTACTTCATGGCTGCCTGCCTGAACTGTCAGTAATGGGTAGCAATCAGAGGGATGAACCAGATCAGGGAGTTTTCTAGTTGTGTCCTGGACCTGGGCCCCAGGGAGGCGGCACACCTCCCTGTGAGTTGGGTCCGGTCTGCATACGGAGCCCTCCGTTCCCGTGAGGAGGGAATCACCTACAGCAATAACCCTTCTGTCTGTCCTAGCAGAGCCAGTCTGGAGACGCAGAGTCAACCGCCTCGCCCTTGGCACTGTCTTAGGCAAAGCTTCCCGGGCCTCCTTGCTCACCTCCCCTTCAATTTACAGTGCCTCACCCATGATGCCGAGCTGGGACTGTCTTCCAGTTCTCCCCGCCTCTCAGGACCCCGCTCTCTGCCTGACAGTGCCAGGACATGGGGTCCATCCCCCACTTTCTGGGGGGTGTCTCCCTGGCGCCTTCCTCTCTGGCATGCCTGGGAGTTACTCCACCAGTCAATCTCTTGCTCTCATTCCCTGATGGTCCTTCACCTCTCCATCTCCTCCTTGAGCTCTGCCACCATACTGAGCAGATCTTCCACCTGCTCACCCCTCACACAGGTGCAGTTCCTGCTGCCCTCCCCGGCATCAGCAGGCTCAGGCACTCCCTGCAGCTGGAGACCTGAACAGCCACATTCTTGGGCAGGGCCTCCATCTGTGTCGCCACAGTTTTGCAGGGCAAGTTCATTGCCTGGTGGAGACCGTGGTAAATCTGTGGTCTCGGAGAGACAGTACCTACTGCCAGTAGGTAAGCTGGTCTCCAGAGCTAGGAGGGACAGTACTTCTGTGCCATCCTGCACAAGCTGTCACACCTGCTGCTGCAGTATGCTGTGGCTGCTGCGCACGTGCTGCCTTTTCCTCACTGCACCTGGCGGGCAGCGATGCATTGAGGCCCTCCCATAAGCTTTTCCTAAGGCAAGGGGCATGGATGCAGTTCCATCGCCCTGGCAATGCCGACGCCACATGAGCCACTCCCACGAGAACTGTTGGGCTGCTCTGTTGGCTCGGGGTTCCCCTGGTAAAGGAACTGACCAAACCCCCCCTGTACCTTGCAATGAGTCGCTGCGATTCTGTCCAGGATGGCTCTGAAGCAGCTAACCCCGGCAGTCAAGGATTATGTGAAGTGTTACATTGTGTTATCTTGCATTCCGATACCATATTTAGGAAATTGACTTTCCTCTTCAGATTGCTGCCGCTGTTTTGTTCCTAGGACCGTCTCCCATCTCCCTACCCTTTTCCCCTTCTCCCGTTTCCCCTTTCCCAGGATGTGGGTCTGTGGGTCCCCCGTGCCCGTTAGTCTCGGAAACGGGCTGAACTAGCCAATAAACCGTCGATACGCCTCCGTCCCCGCCCCTTTTTTTTCAGGCCGTTGGGCCTGTGGGCATGCTGGCCCCTGTCACGGACACAGATGGATGTAAAGATAACTCCACGGCAACCATCTGGGAAGGTGCTGGGGAGAAGACAACCCTGTAGTCTCAGCTCCTAACACTGCCCACCGCAGGACAAGCAGAGAAGACTGAAGCCAACATGTGGGGAGTATATTTAGGGTTTATTTTTTTTGCCACTTGGAACCACAACCGTCACGCCAGGATGGGATATGGCTGATTCCGCGCTGTCTTTGGGAATGGTTGTGGGGATGTCTTCTCTGATGCTGGAACCGGGAGTGGCTTTGCGCTGGGGATGGTCCACCAAAGAATGAAGGCAGCATGGATGGACTCTCTTCAAGGTTGATTTTCTTTGCCGCTTGGGACCACAGCCGTCACGTGGGGATGGGACACGGCGGCATCAGCGCCGTCTTCGGGACTGGCTGTAGGGACACCTTCTGTGACGGTTTGCCCGGGAGCGGCTTTGTGCCCGGGCTGGCCCCCGCTGCCTGGACCGGCTGCCACGGCCTGGTCGGGGCCGGCTGCGGGAAGCTGAAGCGCGACGCCCCAGTGGGGATCGGCTTCGAGTGCGGGCCCGCCCTCGTTGCCTGGATTGTCTCCTGCGTGCAGGCAGAGGGGAAGCCCTCGAGGACCTCGGTGGTGCTGGTGTGGCCGAGGTGCGGGTGCTGCTCGGAGCACCTTGGGTTGTTGCATGGCTCCCACCATGACGCCTTCGGGGCTGACTCTGGGAGCCTGAGGCCCGACCTTGCAGCGGGGAGCGGCTTCTTGTGCGGCCGGTCCCCCGCTGCCTGGGACGCTCTGTGGGCGCAGGTGCCGGGGAGGTTCTGGAGAACCGCACGGTCCTCCGTCTGCTGGGGCTCTGGGAGCCCGTCTCAGCACCTGCAGCTGGTGCCCGTCTCCTCCCACCACGTCCTCGGCGCTGCTGAGGGGTGTCCCGCTCCTCAGACAGGCTTGGGTGGGCTGTGCTCTGCTCTGTTGCAGGCACTCTGGGCTGCACGCTGAGCTCAGGCAGCTGGGAGCTGCAGGATGGGCCCGTTGCTGCCTGGCTGGTGGGGCCAGAACTGATGTTTTCAGGTCCCGGAAAGCTGTGGGATGGCCCCTGTACCGTTTGGCTGGAAGTGCTGGGGCAGGATGCTGTAAGGAGAGACAGGAAGGTCAGCAGGATGAACATGCATCCCCAGGGCAGGACAGGCTGCCATCCCTCGTGGGGCAGAGAGACCGTGGCAAGGCCGCCCTGAGCACCCGCTGCCAGGCCTTGCCTGGCCCCAGTCCCACAGCACACGGCTCTATGCCTCTTACCAGTTCCCGCACCAGCGCAGGTGTTGCACTCCCAGCCGTTGTTGCTCATGGCCCAGAAGGAGCAGCACCAGTGCGTGGCTTCTGAGCCACAGGAGCTGCAGAGCAGCAGCTGCCAGAGTCTGCGGAAGCAAACGGGTTGTGGCTGTGAGGACAAAGCGAGCCAAGGCAGAGAGCAGGCGGCACGGCTCTGGTGCTCACTCCTTGCTCCCCCCGGCCTATAGTGAGGCTGAGATCCCACACAGAGCCCCAGAGGATTGCGGAGGTCACTCACCCTTTTTCCTCTGCCGTCTCCCTGCCTCCGAGGTAAAGGCACACGCTGGCGTTGCAGCGCCTGTGCCTTTCTTGCAGCAACTGGTATGCTGCGTCGTCCCACCAAGATGGTCGTCTGCCAGAGAAGAGAGGGAATGTGATGAGTCCCCGGTGCCCCAGGCGTGAGGCAGATCCAGGGCACCCCTGTTCATCCCCCTTGAGCTCATTCCCAGCTGCTCCGTGAAGCTGAGACCGATGCTTGCAGGATGGCAAGGGACTGGGCCTGCCGGGGCAGTTCGTGGGCAGGCACAGCAGCTGTGCGTGAGTGCGTGCAAAGCCGGGCAGAAGGACACCAACCTGATTGGAATTTGGATCCCCAGCGTGGCCATTTGGGATCGGAATCGCCCCTTTCCTCCGCAGACGGGGCAGAAGAAACGCATGGTGGCTGCGTGTATGGCATGTTTCTGCAGGAGAAGCACAAGCATGAGCATGAGCGTGAGCGGGGCTGGCTGCTGCTGAGCACTGGCCATGCCCACGGGGCGAGGGGAGGGCTCCTACCCTGATGCAGGCCCGGTGGAACCAGGCCTGTTTGCACACCGGGCACACCATGGTCTGGTAGGACGTGCCGTCCCCCACGGGCTCCAGGCAGATGACGCAGACGGTGTTCGGCAGTGGAGCTGCCTCTGCCGCCTGCCGAGGGCGATGTTCCCAGCAAAAGGACCTGGGCAGGAGGACAGAAGGGATGGGCGTGGTGAGAAGTGCTGTGAGGAGCGCAGAGGACCAGGAAAGAGCGCCAGGCCTGGGCTCTGGCTCTGGCAGGATGCTGGGAGGTGTCGCTGCGGGTTCCTCCCTGGGAGGGACAGGGAGGGACGGCAGCTTGGCTGCTGCTGACAGCCCTTACCTGTGCTGCCCAAAGTATTGCGTGACGCATCCCCCGTCCTCGGCGCAGGGCAGATGGAAGCTGAGCTCACAGCCTGTCTCTGCGCAGCTGATGGTAGCTCCCTTTCCGCCACAGACAAAGCAGTGCTGAAAAGAGCAGAGCGGTCCCTGTCAGCGGTGGGCTTGGAGCCTCGGCGGCCGGCCCCACTTCTCCAGGCAGGGTGTCAGGTGTGGGCACCTGCAGCACCCCAGCAAAACCTTGGTGCGAGCCTCTACCGGCACCAAGCTCGCCGTTCCGTTCAGGTCCTCACCTTCTGGTCTGCCCGCTGGATGGTGCGCTGGACGGCACCAATGGAGAAGCCAAAAATTCCCCCCACTGGGGATCTCCATTCCAAAAGGCCATCGGCAAAGAACTGTAGGAGAGAAAAGAGCAGGGTCTCGTGAGGCCGGCAAGGAAGGCAGCATCCTTGGCAGGAGCCCTAACCCTTGAGGGAACTCACCAAGCAGAATTCGTGGGCACAGAGCCCACCGTTGGCAAATGTCTGCCCGCAGATGTCCGGGTCGACCTGTGCCTGGCGGCACAGCACGCACACTGGAGAGGAAGGAGAGAGCAAAACGGTGAGCAGCGGTGAGCACCTGGCAGGGTCGGGTAACCCTGGCCATGCCCAGGGCCTGCTCCGTGCCTGCCGTGCCGGCTGAGGGGCAGGGCTGGAGGAGGTGGAGGGGAAGGGGGCATTGCAGACCAAGCTCGCCCCCTGGCCAAGGAGCAGAGGGGCCCTGCCTGCCCGCGGCGCTGGGGAACCCCTGCCCACCCCTCCCAGCAGGCAGACCCCCAGCAGCTCTCTGCCCGGCAGCGGGGAGCTACGCGCAGGGGTACGGGGCTCTCACCTGACTCCCCAGAGTTGGGGGTCTCCTCCTTCCGTTCGGACATGATCGGCATTGACAGCGAGAAGCAAGAGAGTCAAGAGAGTCCCTCCTCTCTCCGCGCCTCACCAGGCCGCAGTGAGCACAGCCCCAGCCCGGCAGCCCTTGCTCTGCTCCCGGCCCCGCGGGTCACAATGGCCACCACTGTGACATCACGGTGACATCACGGTCACCACCTCACGGGGCCGAGGGCGCGGCACCCATGCGGGAGGACTGCGGCTCCTGTGGGCAGCGCAGGGCGCGGAGCCCGGTGCTGCCATCAGCAGGGAGCAAGGATGGCCTCCCTCAAGCCTTTTGCACCGTGCCCGTGCTGGGACGTCACAGCAGAGAGTCTAATAAAGGTCTGCGGGTCAACAGCACAGCCAGCATTTCTAGTGTGTGTTCGGAGTGACTTTCCACGGTCTGATGGTGACAGGACAAGGTTTTGGGCTAAGAAAAGAGGAGATCCGGTGAACTGCGAGAGGGAATTTCTCACTCAGAGAGCTGTGAGGCCCTGGCACAGCTGCCCAGAGACGCTGCGGGTGCCCATCCCTGCAGGCGCTCCAGGCCGGGTTGCACAGGGCCCTGCTCTAACCTGACCTGCTGGGTGGCAGCGCTCCCATGGCAGGCACTTGGGGTTGGGTGGGTTTTATGATCCTTTCCTATCCAAGTCTTCACACGCCTAAGCTTCAACCCTTATTCAGTTCCCAGAAGCAAAGTGGCATAGGCAGGGCATGATTCCCTTCAAGCCTGCGTATAAAATGAGTCAGGAAAACTTGCGAGGTTTGCTTTCTTTGACCTGCTGGCAATGGTCACCATGCCAGAGACAGGAGAGGAGCTGTCCCTTGTCCAGGGCTGCAGTCACACTGGAGTCACACTGGAGCATCCCTGCTCATCCAGCCTGACCATGAGAGTCAGCTTCTCCATGAAAATCAGGCCAACGCTGACGGGAGAGCCCCCACGACTAGAGAGCCGCTCTCTGTGGGGATGCTCAAGGCCTCACTGGATAGGGCTTCAGGCAGCCTGATCTAGTGGGTGGCAACCAACACACTGCAGGAGTTTGGAACTTCAGATAGAATTTAATGTCCCTTCCAACCCAAGCCATCCCAGGATCCTGTGATTCAAAACGTCTATCACCTCTGCACTGCTGAGCACCAGGTCCAGTAGGGCTTCACCTCGGGTCGGTCCATCTAGTAGCTGGATGAGGAAGTAATCCTCAGCAGACTCCAGGAATCTCCTGGAATGTCTGCCACCTGCCGTGCTGCTATCCCGGCAGATATCCGGGTGGTTGAAATCCCCCATCAGGACAAGAGCCCGCGAGCGTGACAGCTCCTGCAGCTGACGCAAGAAGGCCTCGTCAACAGGCTCCCCCTGATCAGGTGGCCTGTAGCAGACCCCGACCACTAGATGCCCTTGACTGGGCCGCTCCCTGATTTTCACCCATAAACTCCTGTTGTGGTTTTGTGATTTTTCTTGTCGGAATTCCACATCATAACATCGTGGAAAGCAGTGGGAGTTAAAGAGTTAATGTTCTGGTTCTGTGGACTGCCTTTCTGGGGCATTTTGGTTCTCGGAGGGGAGGGGAGGAGTGGCATTCCCCAGAGGACTTCTCGCCCCAAGCAAGAAAGGTGGAGCTCCTGGCAGGACACCGGCCTCTTTCCCCCTCGTGGATTCTCTCGGTTTTGCAGCAGAGAAGCACGTGGTTCCCTCTGCAGTCCATAGCGTAAGGCGTCGGCTTTGGACACTCTCATTGTGTTTGATTTTATTGGATTTAGCAAACTAACGTTCTTCCTCAGACCGTTGCCATTGCTCTGGTTTTTTTCTCTGTTAGACCCATCTACGATCTCCCTACCCTTGCCCGCAAGTCTGCTGCCTCATTAGTCACGGGGCCGGGCCGACCGGCTGTAAACCTTCAACACTTTTTTTTTTATCCTCTCTCCCCCCTTTTTTTTTTGGCCTGACGCCCCTGTTGCAAACACAGATCTAGAGATAACTCCATGACAGCTCTCAGACTGGTCACGGCTGTTACTCAGACACAGCCCTTCGCAATCTGTCCACTTCCTAAGATAGAGGACAACACCCCCTCCCCTCCTACCCTGTTTATCCCTTCTGAAAAGCCTGTAGCCCTCAATCACAGTACGCCAGTCGTGAGATTCGTCCCACCACGTTTCCCTGATAGCAACCAGATCGTTATTTTCCAAGCACATCATGGCTTCCAGCTCCTCCTGCTTATTTCCCATGCTGCGTGCATTGGTGGAAAGGCACTTCAGCTGGGCTTTCTGGCACACTACCTTTCTAGAGGGGCCCTCCCTCAAACCTCCAAAAGAAATCTGAAGTTTTCCCCCACTGCTTCCTAGAGGGATATGAGAAGGTTTTGGACAGGGAATCGGCAAAATTACCTCCTCTGTGGAGTTCCCAGAAGATCCTACAGCAGAACCAGCATTAAGCTAGATTACTAGGACTCCTACACAGCCACTCATGACATCTACAAAGCTACCACTGTAGTGAAGCATGGTTTTTTTGTTGTAAATGGAAGTTTACTACTCTGGATGAGCCTTTGTTGTTTTTGTTGTTGTTTTCCCTCCTGCTTTGAGATTATTTCCTGAATATGTTGTTCCAATACTTTCCCAGGAATGTGTGTGAGACTGACTAGCCTATATTTTCCTGGAACCTTCTTCCTGACTTTTTTGGAGATTGTAATGACATTGGCTATTCTTCAGTCTCCTGGCATCTCTCCGGTTCTCCATTAATTTTCACAGATAATAGACTGCTGTGTTGTAAACACACACTTCTGGCTCACATCCAGCTTCTCATCTACCAGGACCCCCAAGTCCTTGTCTGCAGGACTGCTCTCAAAGAGATCTTGGGATTGCCCTGGCCGAAGTGCAACACGTTGCTGAACCTCATGAGGTTCACATGGGCCCACTTCTCCAATGCGTGCAGGTCCCTCTGGATGCCCTTCCTTCATTCCAGTGTGTTGACTTCACCGCTCAGTTTGGTGTTGTCTACACACTTGCTGTGAGTGCACTCAATACCATTGTCTGTGTCTTTAATAAAGATGGGGTAGAGCACTGGTCCCATGACTCACTCTTGGGGGACACCACTTGTGGTTGGCTTCCGCCCAGACGTTGAACTGTTGACTGCAACACTGTGGCTGCGACCAGCCAACCAGTTCTTTATTCATTGAACAGTCCATCTTTCAAAACCATACCTCTTCAATTTAGAGAGAAGGATGTGGTGAGGGACCATGTGAAAGGCTTTGCAGAAGTCCAGGAAGATGACATCCATCACTCTTCCCCATGCACTGACTGCCATCACTCTATTACAGAAGCCCACCAAACTAGTCAGTCACGATCTGTCTGTGGTGAAGCCGTGCTGGCTGTCTTGGATTACCTCTTTGTCTCCTATGTGCCTTAACAAGGAAGATCTGCTCCATAATCTTCCCAGGCACACGGGTGAGGCTCCCTGGCCTGTAGTTCCCCGGGTCTTCCTTTCTTCCTTTCTTAAAAATGGGAGTAACTTTTCCCTTTTCCCAGTCACGGGGGGATTTTACCCCAGAAATTTCACAGCCATGATTTTTCAAATATGATGGAGAGTGGTCCATCAGCCATCTCTCTCAGACCCATAGGATGGATATCATCTGGCCCCATGGACTTACATACATTCAGTTTCATGAGGATGTCTTGGATTTGTTCTGTTGTTACAGTAGGATGTAACCCACTCCTCTCACCCACACCTAGAGCACTATTTCAAGGACTAACAACAAGAGGAGTGAAATGAACACAAAATAACACCACAAGAATCAGAATTTCTGAATGAATACATGTGGACAGTAGAAGTTAATTGGAGATTTTAGATAGTCCCTGTAGTAATATTCCACAGGATCCACAATACAGACATCCTATTTCTCTGACCTCCACAACAGCTCAGGAAGATCCCTGCCTGACTACATTTAGGCATTTTTTTATTTTGTGATTTCAGCAAGCACTGCACATGAATGGTATAATAATTCAGTGAATAAATATCAGTTCATAATGGCATGTAATGAGTAGCAAATAACACCTACAGACAAAGAAGATGCTCTCAGCATTCAGAGACCAAGTGTCTTTCTGGCATAATTTTACAGTCACCCCTGGTAACAAACACTGAGACTGTTCTACTTTCTAATAGTGTTTTACGTATGTACAGTGACTGAGCAGCATTTATAAAGAACAATTAGATCTCAAGAGCAAGATTGGTTAGTGATCTTGCTTGTCTGCCTCTTTTTATCCATCTAATTCTTACACACTCTAGTCTTTTAGAAAACATCTGAACTTGTCTGATTTGAATCACTAATGGGATGGTCCATATATAGCAGCTTTGATATATATATATATTTTTTTTGGTCACAGTCTTGACTTTATAGATTTAATTCAAATGAGGGGAGGAAAATCAGTTTTTTTGCCATTCTTCTGCTTTACTTACTGAATTCATTCCATAATGGGAGGAAGAGTAAAGTTTGGAATATATCCCTGGGCAAAACTAAGAATAGCAATGACTTTTTACTTTAAAAAAAAGGAACTTCAGTTGAGGAGCATCTGTATTTGCTCTGTGCTTATGACTTCCAGTAATGTCAACAACTCACAGCTGGTGTAACTGAAACACAGTACCTAATAAGCAGAAAAATATTTCAGATTAACTTTGAAGATAACAGCCTAAAGCACTGAAGGAATAATGGGTTCAGGGCGGCTCTTCTAAGCATAAATTCATCTCCACATCTTTTGTTGTTACATTTGATGTTCACTTTTCAGGAAAAAAAAAATATTTTAAAAGTACTATGGAATGAGAATACTCAACAGAGTTCTATACTTCAATTTATTGAAAATAATGTAGCTAGCAGAAGATTGAAAAAGAATGCAATCAGATAAAATAACAGCCCGTTAAAATGAGAATAAAAAGGTCGTCAACCATATGAGTTCTCTGTCATCATTTTCCTTTTACTGCTTTGCACTAGTGTCAAAGTGAATTACAGTAACACCATTGATACTGTTATGCTGTTGTAAATGTATTTACAAAAAATCAAGACATTTCTAGCCTTTGTCTAAAAACATGAGTTTTCTTTAAATGAAAATGAGGACAGCTTCTGATGCATAACTGAGATGAGGCACAACTTGTTTTTCTGATCAAGTTCTCTCACACAAAAAATGGGTCATATTCCTTTACTGTTGAGGGGAGTGGCTTCAGTATGATGCCTCCAATATTTTCCCCCAAAGCTATATACTAAATGTCCGGATTTAATATGTGATTATCTCCTAACATCAGGAGAATCTATCAGCTCATTTTCTACCATGTCTTTTGAATCACAGGTGTGAATGACATGCTGTGTATTCCATCAGCATCTCTCCTAACATTTGAAAGGAATGCTCTGCTTAAGTTCAACTTGTTTACATATAGGAAATGATACCATGTTTTACATGTTCTGTAGGTAACCTTTGAAACAGGGAGTCCTCTCATGCCCAGATGATAGCAGAAGTTTTATTAGATCCAACCTTCCCCTATGGCATACACATTAAAGAACTCTAATGCAGCATGAAGTGTCTGTCATCCTGTTTTATAACCAAATGTCATTATTACATGTTCACTTTTGTATTTCTGAATTAGGTATATTTTGATGATATTTCCAGATGCATCATTTTCAAAAAAGTAGAATTTTGGAGTAAATAATGATTCTTGAATTACAATCTGACACAATCCAAGCTTGAATTATATTTGAAAACGTATTTTGGTGCTTCATTAAGCACCCTAGAATCAGAGCCTAGCATATTTCACAGAATTAAATGATTATGATTATCTCACTCAAATGAAAAGTGGGTTATACCTATGAATGGTTATGTACAGTATATTCCAATCATGTAACTTATCTAATTACTACATTAAAATCAAGAATATTCTATTAATATAGTGTATGTATGTAAAATATAAATAAAAATATTCATTAATCTTAGTAAAACATTGTATCTCTGCTGTACAGATGAAATGCTAGTGTATGACACCAGTTTACATGGCAAGTAGTATAGGCAGGAAGGAAATTTTAAGTGTTTGGCACATACCTGACTGGCCAAGGGAAAATCACCTCTTAACCATGGCATTTCTGACAGATAATCAGTAAGTAAGTGTTTCTACAGCAATCCTGTATTTCTGCTAACATCTAAATTGTGTCCTTTCCTGTTTCAGTCTGTTCTCCTGTCCTCAACAAACATACAAGTCTTTTCATCTATGACATTTTTCTCCCCGGACTTCTGTTCTCTTTACTTTAGATAACCCCCATCTCTGCCAGACTATCAGAATTTTCACTTCTTCCCTTGTTTCTTTCTTTCTTAGTGGACCATGCTTTTGTTTTGTTTTGTTTGGTATTGTATTTTTCTGTTTGGAAAAGCCTCAGCCTAGGAACTGTTCCAGCCTTACATGTGCTAGGTAGCACAGAATAATAATATTCAGAATGACATACCAGTTTGCAGCATCATGACATCGGTTCATATTCAGGTTTTCAAAGGGATAATTACGTAGCAAGGAATAACTATCTTTCCAGACAATTTGCATCTTGTATTTGCGCAAATGACTCTACAGAACTGTATTTTGCACTTTCACAGAATTTTCTCATATTCCTTTTAAACCGAATATCCTTCTGACCAAACACTTACAATACCAGAGTTCATGGTTTTTAGAATGTCCTGTTAGCAATTCAAGGGCATTTAGACTTAGAGTTATAGCCAATCCTTCTGCAGGGCCAAAAGAAAATCATACCTCCTCTCGCGAAACATTTATACCTCTAATATATAATTGTTCACCTGCAGTCTGTTGAGAATGATAATGAATTCTTTCCTATGAAAAGTCCAGTTTGAGGAGAATCTATTCCAAAATATTTATTGCAGCTCAAGGATTCTCGGAACATCTGCTCTGTTTGCCCCTGTATATCTCACGAGGTAATGTAGTGAAATTTCAAGATGTGCAAAGCCAGTTCCAGACATGAGGTACCCTCTCACTGCATACAACTCAAGCACCCTTTCAGACTGGAAGTTACTTTTGTGTAGCAAGAAGGAAGATCTATACAGTTTCTTGTAACCTTCCATGTTCTCATGTCAGTGGTTATCAAATCAACAGAGCTTGTACGCACAGTTAATATTTATTTAGCCCTCAGAAAATTACTCTCTAATGGGCTTAGGTTACAGCATATTTCAGCTAACAGGTCAGAATAGTACTTTTTATATATGAGGTTTCATGTCATCTGATTTGCTCAACAGTTTTAGAGCATTTATGTCACAACTCCTCCATTCATTCTCTTTATGTCTTTGCAATGAAGGTCTAGAAGCATTTGCCAGCCTCCCTCACATTCCTTTTTGTTATGGTTATTTAAAGGCACTTTAGCTTAGCAGGGATCCATTTCTTTCATTTCAACTTAATCTTATACACAAGAAAGAAGAAAATGTTTTTCTTGCCAAATCTAATGCAATAAAAGAGTTAAATGGAAGAAACAAACAAACAAACAAAAACATTTAAAACCACCTGCAATGAACTCAGCAGTAAACAAACAAATGAACGAACAAACAAACAAACAAATTCAATTAAGTTCAGCAAAGAACAACTCTCAGAATAGTATAGGTAACAGCATCCTAAATGGCCATGGAAATGATGTGTGAAAATAATCTGTGAGACTCTGAAATGCTTAGGACAGCATTCTTTCCTAAGGTTCTGTGAGCAAAACAAATATTGAATATTCCAGTTAAAACACTGTTGTGGCAAAGATGGAGAACAGAAGGAATTATTTGATCCAACTAGTTGGAAGGCTGTGAGTTGCTGGGAGTGAATCAATCTCCAAATTCATTGTCCTGAGACTGACAAATCTTTTATTTTCTATTCCTGTCTTCATGTTTAGAGAAAAAAAAAAAAAGATAATTGGCTGGTAAGGACCTTATTTAGAAAGAAAGAGTGTTGTGGAAAGACAGACATTTAATCTCCATTCTTCCTTGCTTAAACATCCTCCTTTAAACAAAACAAAAATGGGGAAAAAAAAAAGATTCAAGAGAATAAGGAAGATGGGAACAAGCCTAATAAGTGAATGCATTTCAAAAATATCAGAAAAAAATGGTCAGTTGTTGTAAACAGGGATCCAATCTGATCAGGATGACCATAATTTGTCTGTCTGTAAAGGATTCTGAGTAGATTTAAAAAAAAAAAAAAAAAAAAACAAAAAACAAAAAACAAAAAACAAATCAAAACAAAAAAAAATCACAACACACTTTTTAATTTGAATTTTAAAGTTTATTTTCATTTGTGAGCTTGGCTGTGGATAAAAATGATGCAATTCCCACTTCCCACGTAGACTATATAGGTTATAAAAAACTGTAGAGTGAATAAACATAACAAATGTTACAAATACAAACAGCTAATCTGTTAGTGGCCATGTCTCTGTCATGACTGTAAAATCACAGAATCATGGAATTATCTAGATTGGAAAAGATCTTCAACTTCATCAAGTCTAATCATCAGATTGACTTATAGAGTCCCATCACTAAGTCATGTCTAAATCAGGTGCCACAGATACCTGAAGGTGATTTTTGAATTCTCCATCTAGTCTTCCACAGACTTCAACAGTTGTTCTGTGTATCAAAAGCAATATATAATTCTCATTGCTAAGAGGGGTTTCAATTCTCACTGCTAAAATAATGTGATGCCCTTACTTGAAGAATAAACAAACACCTATGCCTTAGCACATTTCATTTTCACTCTCATGATTTCTGATTTTCTGGAGACCATACAGTTAATCTTCTTTTCAAGATGTACATTATAAAATGCAAATGGTTTCTTTGATTTTTTTTTTAAATCCTAACTGTTGTTTCTGGCCCCTTTCCCCTTACTTAATATTTGAGTTTTTCCCAAGAATTCTAATTTTTATATATGGCATATTCAAATTAAATGACTTATAGCTATGTGCATGCACCATTTATTACTTGTTTGAATGACTAGTACATTTTACAAAGACAGACTAGCACTCCAGAAAAAATCTCACCAGTATCATGAGTAAGATGAAACAAAAAGTAAAGTAATACATAGCAAAAGAAACAAAGGAGATAATCTAGTTTTAACTAGTATTTCAGTAGTAAGACAATTGATAATCAAGGGCTGTAAAGTGAAGTAGAAGTCACTATGATATTATATTCATTTATTTAACAGACCGAGGACTAAAACATAGTACTTGAAACATTGAATTCAACACTACTGACAAATTTGCAGTTGTAATAACTATGGTGAATATTAAAATAATATAGTAAGAAACTGACGTGTTTTTACCCCTTTCAGGCTTTTAATCCTTTCCAAGAACACAAGATTAAACGTTTCTTTCTGTGAATAAATCACCATCACATTCTAGGCTAAATAACAAAAGTTAGTATTTGAGGTTAGGCTTAGAAGGAAATTAACTATCCTCAGACTCAGTGGAATCATGGCAAAAATGAATTCTCTCTCTTTGAAATCACTAGGATGGGGCCATTGATTTTAATGGAAATGGAAACGTTTGATTCTGAACTGCCAGGGAGCTGTAAAGAACCGGAAATGAGGAAAATACAACTGGCAACAACAGTCTGAAAATATTTCTATCTGAAGACAATTTTCCTTGGCAGTAGCTTCACAGAATTCCAGTTCTTTGACCGAACTAAAATTTAGATCATTTTTTAAAACCTAGGGAAATAATTTTACCATTATACCACAGACTTGTTTTGTTTTTTCAACATTTGCATGATCCAAAATATTTTTTCCTTTACTATTTGATGAAATACAGCTCCTCTGAGCTGTTGCAGAGTTGTAGGATACACACAGCACTGATTTTTCTGCATGTTTCCCATCTTTGGTTTATAGTGAAAACACAGAATATTAAATTCAATTTATATCTCTTCTAAAGAATCAGCATAATCTTTAACATTCAGAGGCCACTGAATAGCACTTTAAATTTATGGTCATTAAAAATAAGCAACAAATACAAGGCTAATTTGCCTCAACTTTAACAGAAGTATGAGAAAACTGAAGATAAATGACATGACCCATATAAGATGGTAGATCAAGAAAAATGGTAGTCATAGTTCCTAACTCCAGGTAAACTTGATTGCACTACAGAAAACACTATTATTTCCTTCATGAAAACTGGCAAAAACATCCCTTCTAGAGGTGGTATAGATTTGGTTATGGCTTGAACAAGGAAACAACATCTTCTCTGGCTTGTGGATGACAGTCTTTTTCTTACATTATTATAATAAGGGGCTTCGTCTAGAATGATGTTTAAAAACTCATTCTAATGATTTAATTCAAAATGGTGACATATTTTGTAAAAAAATGAATAAGGAGCTTTCCCTGTGGACACAGCTATTCAAAAATATTTATCAGAAGACCCACACTTGCAATTATTGTAATGATTTCCATACAAAGAATTTGAATATTTTGAAAATAAGTCTTACAACTCATCTGCGTGCAATATGCTTGTAATAACTATTCTCACCCCTCCACACATTGTTTTATGGGTTTTTTTGTTTGTTTGTTCTGTGTTGTTTTTTTGTTGGACACAACAGACAATAAAGTTTAAAGTTTTTATGAATATTTAATGCTTCAACAGGAGAATTTACAGGACAAACAACTAGGGTTTATGAATTCCTCTCTTATGTGGTGCGTGTGGTGCTTTTTGGTCCTCGTTTGTTGCCTTTAGATGTTCTAAGAGATCATGCTTTTGTGTATTATTCATGACATTACCTATGCCCTTTGAATAATATAAGGAAGGATTGACAGAAAATTGCGTATCTCAAAGCCCACCTAGTTTCACCACCCCCGACCAAAAATCCCATCCAACCTGCCCTTGAACACCTCCAGAGATGGGGCATTCACAGCTTCTTTGACACACCGTGCCAGGGCCTCACCACCCACCAAGTAAAGAATTTCCTCCTAAAACCTAACCTAAATCTTTCTTCTTTTAGTTTAAAGCTACTTCTCCTTGTTCTCTCACTATCTGCTCATGTAAAAAGTCAGTTCTGCTCCTGCATGTACACTCCTCTTAAGTACTGGAAAGCCAGAAAGAGGTCTCCGTGGAGCCTCTTCTCCAAGCTAAACAATCCCAACTTCCTCAACGTTTTGTCAGAGGAGGGGTTCTCCAGACCTCTGAGCTTCCTAGTGCCTACTGTAGACCTGCCACAACAGTTCCACGTCTTTCCTGAACTGGAGTCCCAGGCCTGGATGTAGTACTCCAGTACTACTCATGAAGGCAGAGAAGAAAAAGATAATCCTCCCTTTACCCCCCTGTTGATGCAGCCCAGGACAAGAACATACTGCCAGATCATTTTTTCATCAACCAGCACCTCCAAGTCCTTTTCCGTTGGGATCAGGGAGATATGTAAAACACCAGATAGAAGCATACAACTGGCAAAGTGGTAGGACTAGCTAACATGACAAGTTGTTAAATCACCTTCATAGGGATATTAATGGAGAATATACATCAACTTACAGGATACAATTTAGCAATAATGACACCAATCCCGGCATTATATAGGAGAACAAAGAAGAACCACCAGAGCATCATTTGTTCTGAAATATTTCATTGAAAAATCCTGAAGAGATTTCATTTGCCATAACGTAAATGATTCCTTACATTTTCCCCCCTACATGTATCACTATTTGATGTTGATAGATTGCATGGTTTCATAGCTACACTGATGAAAATGAAAATGAAGCGCATTCAAAACAGCATTCTAGCATACTTCTGAGCAGTTTTGAGAAGCCTGAAAAAAGGAATCAGGAAGCTGCATCAGGAGGAGGGAATCAGCGCTGAGCTCTGCTCCGTGTGACAGCGACGGGGCCCGAGGGAACGGCATGGAGCTGTGTCAGGGGAGGGGCAGCTGGGGGTCAAGGAAAGGGTCTGCGCCACAGGCGGTGGGTGTGGAACGGGATGCACAGGGCGGTGGGCACGGCCTCAGCCGCTGCAGGTCAGGGAGTGTTTGGACAGAACTCAGACACAGGGCTGGCGTTTCGATGGTGCTACGTGGAGCCCAGGGCTGGGCATGGGGTGATCCCCGCGTGTCCCTTCCAACTGGGGATATTCTGTGATTTTGTGCTTATTATTAACAAATAAATGAAAACGTAAGTCCGACCATAGCAGCAGCAAGTCTTCTAAGTGCGTGATCATCAGAAGAAAAAGCAGATTACTCATTTCTGAGTTTTCCTTTAGCTGCACATATTTCAAGCTGCACTCGCTCCGGACCAGACCCCAATTCCCTCACGTCTCGAAGCTCGCATTTTGTTTTATGGAAAGATCACAGAATCACAGAATCACAGAATGACCTGGGTTGGAGGGGACCTCAAGGATCATGTAGTTCCAACCCCCCTGCCTAGCAGGGCCACCAAACATACACCTTTACTAGATCAGGTTGCCCAGAGCCTCGTCCAACCTGGTCTTGAACACCTCCAAGGACGGGGCATCCACAACATCCCTGGGCAGCCTGTTCCAGGACCTAACCACCCTCCTAGTAAAAAACTTCCCCCTAACATCCAACCTAAATCTTCCCTCTTTTAACTTAAAACCATTTCCCCGTGTCCTGCTATTGTCAGCCCTTATGAAGAGTTTACTCCCCTCCTGGGAGTAAGTTCCCTTCAGATATTGAAAGGCTGCAATGAGGTCGCCCCGCAACCTTCTCTTCTCCAGGCTGAACAAACCCAACTCCCTCAGCCTGTCCTCATAGGGGAGGTGCTCCAGCCCCCTGATCATCTTCGTGGCCCTCCTCTGGACCCTTTCCAAAATCTCCATGTCTTTTTTGTACTGAGGGCTCCACACCTGAACACAGTACTCCAGATGGGGCCTCACAAGAGCAGAGTAGAGAGGGACAATCACCTCCCTATCCCTGCTGACCACCCCTCTCCTGATGGAGCCCAGGATCCCATTTGCTTTCCGGGCTGCCAGAGCGCACTGCTGGCTCATGTTAAGTTTCTCATCTATCAGGACCCCTAGGTCTTTCTCTGCCGAGCTGCTCTCAAGGACAACTCCCCCCAGCCTGTACAGGTGCCTGGGGTTCTTCCGGCCCAAGTGCAAAACCTTGCACTTTGCCTTATTGAACCTCATTAGGTTCACCCGAGCCCAGCTTTCCAGCCTGTCAAGGTCCCTCTGAATGGCCTCCATTCCCTCCACCGTATCGACTGCACCACTCAGCTTGGTGTCATCAGCAAACTTGCTGAGGGTGCACTCCATTCCCTCATCGATGTCATTAATAAAGATGTTAAAGAGCACCGGTCCCAAGACAGACCCTTGAGGGACACCGCTCGTTACCGGCCTCCACCTGGACATAGAGCCATTGACCACCACCCTCTGTCTGCGGCCTTTCAACCAATTGCTTATCCATCTAGTTGTCCACCCGTCAAATCCACTTCCCTCCAGTTTGGAGATGAGGATGTGATGGGGGACCATGTCAAAGGCCTTGCTCAGGTCCAGGTAAATGACATCAGTTGCCTTCCCTTCGTCCACCAATGCCGTCACTCCATCATAGAAGGCCACAAGATTAGTTAAGCATGACCTTCCCCTGGTGAAGCCATGCTGGCTATCTAGGATCACGTGCTCGTTCTTTATGTGATCAAGCATATTGTCCAGGAGGATCTGTTCCATAATCTTCCCAGGCACGGAGGTGAGACTCACCGGCAGCAGATTAACATTTCCGCCTTTTTTTTTTTTTTTTTTTGGTGTTCCAGATCTGCAGCCAGTTGGTTTTCTTCCCACGCTTACCCCCAAAAACCCCCCGGCTCACTTTAACCAGCCGACGCCCGGACAGCCCAGACACCCTCACACGCTCCCCACAGCCCGCGCGGCCCACCCAGCCCCCGCCGCCATCTTTCCCCGCCCCCGAGCGCCGCCATCTTTCCCCCCCCCCCGAGCGCCGCCATGATGCGTGCTGCATTGTTCCTCGCTACGGCTCCCAGCGAGCGCTCCGCGGTGCGCGCTGCGGTTCGGTCCGCCCTTGGCGGCCGGTTGGCGGCGGGGAAGCCATGTTCTACAGCAGCACGCAACGGCGGTACTGGACCTTCCGAAGCGAGGAGGATCTGACGCGGAGCCGGGCCGATGCCAACCGAAAATTTCGCAGCAAAGCCGTGGCCGGCGGGAAGGTGCGGCGCGGGGGGGGGAGGGGACGGGCTGGGCCGCCTCTGCTGGGCCGCCGGGGGAGAGGGGCGGCTCCGGGCCGGGCCTCTTCGGATCGGCGTCTTTCCCCCAGGTGCAGCAGGCTGACTCCTTCCTGCTGGAGGCCCACGAGGAGCTGGCGATATGCAAGTACTACGAGAAGAGGCTGCTGGATTTCTGCGCCGTCTTCAAGCCTGCCATGCCGCGCTCTGTAGTGGTAAGCAGAAGCGGTCCGTCGCGAGGCGCTCCCTGCTTCCTCGCGGCTCTGCCAAAGCGTGGTTTCCTTAGTGGTCCTGCGGGAGTTGAACCCGGTGGGCCTGCCTCCGGTTTGGTTTGGTTTGGAAGGGCTCTCACAGCCCGTCCGGCCCTCCCCCCCCGCTGTGGGAGGGGGCTGCCCCCACAGCTCAGGCTGCACAGGGCCCCTCCGCCCTGGTCCTGAGCGGCTCCCGGTGCGGCTGTGCCAGGGCCTCACTGTCCTCTCGGTGAAAAATTGAGTTGTTCAGTAACTTGAGTGCATTGGGAGGGAGGAAGGAGGCTTACAGCTGAAGCAGGGAGTTGAATCGTGCTTCACTTTCCAGCTTGTTGTTCAGAAGCGTCCCTCCGGTAGTCCCTCTTTTTGGCTGCTGTGGTGAATAACAAAAACAGTGAGCGTCTTGTCTGCATGCGCTTTGGCCGTGTCACAGTAGTAGTATGTGAACCCCATCCTTACATTTGAGAATTGGGCCCCGTGAGGTGCATGTGCTGAGTCTAGCTTCGCTAGAAAGAGGCTGGAAATACTTGATCTCTGCTGATGGAGTTTACATTAACTTGGAAACTTGGCACTGACAGACTGAAGCATTTAATTTTAATATGAGAAGAGATTGTAATGAAGGTATTCTAGACTGTTTGCATATTGTTCTTGAATAAACATCTAAAAATTGTGTAAAACTGCTGTTTTTGCATGCATAAATGAATTACACTTTGAATGACATGGCATTCTGTGAATTTTAGTGTGCTTGTGTATCTTGTATGACAGTAGTATGCATTCAGACTTTCTCTGTTTTATGATTTTTATTATTATTGTTTCTTAATCCATTTTTACTTCTGTGTTTAACTCTTCCCTTCTCTTTTTAAAATTTAAGGGAACAGCTTGCATGTATTTCAAACGTTTTTATCTCAATAACTCAGTGATGGAGTATCATCCACGGATAATAATGTGAGTTTTCAACACATTGTGAGTTACTGTACCAGTCAGGACAATAGAAGTATTACTTTATTTGTTAAGATATGAACAAAATAGGAAAGGAAATTGGAGACCTTAAATGCAAAAAGTGTGGTTACTTTCCATTTCCACTTGGAAAAGTTTATTATGTTCTTAATATAGTACTTCAAAAAATTTTGAAATAATAATAAAGCTGCACAGAACTTTTGATAAAAGGATGAATGCTGCATGTATTAATTGCTTGCTTTTTTTTCTTTCTCCCAAACTACTCAAGGCTAACATGTGCATTCTTAGCCTGTAAAGTAGATGAGTTTAACGTGTCCAGCGCTCAATTTGTTGGTAACCTTCGAGAAAGCCTTCTTGGGCAAGAAAAAGCTCTTGAACAGATACTGGAATATGAACTGCTGCTTATTCAGCAGTTGAACTTCCATCTTATTGTACACAATCCATACAGACCGTTTGAGGGAATTCTAATTGATTTGAAGGTAATGCCGTTTGATCTGCTATGTTCTTCATATTTTAATGTAATACAAATACGGATTTTATGCTTTTGTTTCTGTGCTCATAAAGGTGTAGATTCTAAAGTGATAGGCAGAAACTATCTGAAAGGAGGTGTGTTTTGTTGTGGTCTTTTAATATTTTTGGAATGAGATGCCTTGTCACTCTTCTGCTTTACAGAAAATTGTTGACTTTTGTGTGATGAGCTCACTAACTGTAACAGGAATAGCTGCTTAACTTTCCTAAATATTTCCTAGACTCGGTACCCACTGCTGGAAAATCCTGAAGTTTTAAGGAAAACAGCTGATGACTTCCTCAATCGAGTGGCTCTGACAGATGCGTATCTGCTCTTCACTCCCTCACAGATAGCTCTTGCTGCTATAGTATCTAGTGCTTCAAGAGCGGGAATTAATATAGAAAGGTAGTCTTTCATTTTCTTTGAAAGTTTTGTTTGTGTCTTCTGTAGAATTGTTTTGCTCTAAACATTCTTGGCTAGTACAAATATGTATTTATTTATAGTTAACAATCTGCTACATTCTTTAAGTGTGCTTCAAAACTAAAACAATAATGATAATGTTTTAATCCCGAAGACTGAAGTCAAGAAGCTGGAAATACAATAGGAAATGAGAGTATGAAATACATGCAGAATCGTTGAAAGAAAAAAAATAAGGTTTTTAAGATTTCAGAGATGTCTAAGGTTGTGGGGTCAAATAATATTCTGAACTGATGGCTGATAAGAACGCAGAAACTGTAAGTGATGTACTTGAGCTTTGAGTTTCCCTGGAAGTAGACTAATGTTAAGACACTGTTCTTCTGAGTGGCCTGTCTACTACTTGCAAAGCTGTGATGAAATGCTTTGATACTGTTGCTGAAAGACATAATTTATTTTGCTTGAGGACTGAAGTGACCTTTTTTCTTTAGAAATACAATTACATTGACTGTATTTGGATTTTTATAACCACATGATACTCTATTTGAGTGTTTTGCATCAAGAGTACAATGCTGCAGTCACGAGGGCTGATAATAAAGTAAAACAATTCTGTTTAACTTCTAGATTATTAATTCTAAATAACTTATTTTCCAACTGCCCTGTACAAATGACAGGTTTAGGTTAGGATAGAGTTTTGGAGGTTTGAAAATCTCTTCCTCCTACAGTGTCAGTGTTTGTATTCAAAAAGTTACAAATTCAGAAAAAAACCTGCAACTGTGCTCTGGCAAATATTGGGTTCAGTTACGGGGTCAGCACAAAAATGTATTTAAAGTTGCACAAGAGTAGGTGTTATAAACTGGGCAGATCTCAGCTTACAAAGTTACTGTCTTCATGGTGGCTGGTGAATCAGAGAGCTGTGAGCTGCAACTGATAGAGCTGAATAAATTGTAACTTTGCACAGACTGAGCCCTGAATTTTATCTACGGTTTTGTTTCCCAGCAAGGAAAAAAAAAAAAGTGATGTTGGCAAAGATTCCTGCTCATGTATTTTGTGGTTTTGGCCAGGTGGTGTGTGCGTCTTATTTTTTTTCTTGTTTTATTTTGCTTTAAGGTTTGGAAGCACAAGTGAGAAAGCAAATGCTAAAGCTAAAAGTGAAATCACTCCAAATTTCATGTTTTTACTCAGAAGCCGTGTAGAATATGTTCAGTATTGTCTCGTTACTTAAGTGCACTTCTGAGGAAACTTAAATTCCTTTTTCTTTAACACTGGAATGTGATAAATACTTCTGTAATAGTGTTCCTCTGCTATGTTGTGTTTCTTACTAAAAGGAAGTTTGAATCTGAGAGGACGGTGCACATAGACTCTGAGCGCTTGGGATTTGTTTTCAGTGGTCAAACTCACTGCCAGAAGAAGCAGTTTCATCTTGCAAGCTTTCCTGTCAGTTGATCTGCACGAAGAGAGCTCTTCTGTAGCATTTGCTTTGCCAGTAGTCATACTGGCATATATATATATAGCTGATAGTAGTGTGATACTTCATAGAATCATGTAAATAAAGCCTTACTTAATTTGTTTAATTCTTTAAACAAGAATTCCTTACTTAAGTTGTTTAATTCTGTAGTGCCAGTACCTTTGGTTCTTTATGTGGTTAGGAAATATTTTTGTCAAGTTCTTGGTAGAAGAATAATGCTGCAAGTGAACAACTTGCTTTTTTATCACTTTATAGCACTTGTGCAACAGAAGTGTTTTCATCAAATTGAATTATATAGCTTTAGCAGATAGAAATTACAAATAATGCATTTTATTAAGTAAAGCTAGCTGTTTCAAATTGTTACAGCAGTTTGTTTTAAGAGTTTATTCTTTTGTTTTGTTTTGCAGTTATTTATCAGAGTGTTTTATGCTGAAAGAAAACAAAACATTCTTGGCCAAAATACTGGAGGGCATGAAAAGTAAGTAAATATTTAAATAAGTATATATGAAAAAAATGCATCTCTGAAGAGGAAAAAAAAAAAGAAAAAAAAATCAACCCCAAACCTTTTTCACTTAAAGCTTTTGCTTTTTGAAAAAAAGTGTACTTCAAATGGCTTTCTTCTCATCAAGGTTTGCAGAAGATAATTAAAACATTGGCAATAGGGTGAACTTCCTACTTGATGGATGCAGGGGGGAAAGGCACTCAGTTACCTTTGATGTTAAACAAATGAAATTAAAATAGCAGAGGACCTGGTGATTCTCAAATCATGTATGTTGTAATGAATTGTTAGTAACTGATTTACTTTCAAAAGTGAGAAATCTGTTTTGGGCACTAGGTAATGTTTTTGTGTAAGTCTTGGGTGAATAGCTTTTTTCCATTCACTGACTTGAGAGTATAGCTTTTGACAAAAGCCTGCAGATAACTGCTTCTACCACTAGAGGATGACTTGTTAGCTAAGTGATAAGTGATCTGCCAGGATTTGTAACTCACTTTATTTTGTAGCCATAAAGATAGTTCAAAAGCTTAGGTTTGCTTATGCAAAACAAAGTAAGTACATTATATAAAACACCAAGAATGGTAGCATGGTTTGGTTTAGTTAGGACAGTGGAAGTGGATTATTACCTTTTTTAATTGACAGGTTTGGAGTAATGGAATAGATGGAATTTTACGTTATCACTTCTCTTAATATTCTAAGCTAATGCATGTATTTAGAATGGGAGAGTGTTAGTATTTAAAAATAAAAATCCAGCCCATTAAGTAGGCCAATTTCAGTAGTGAATACAAGTCACCAAGGTCTACAGTTCAATTTATAAATTCAGTTGAATTTATAATGCTTGAGGTGTTTTCCCCTCTCTCTTCTTGCTGAGTAAAAAAAAAAAAACCAAAAAAGCTCATTTAATCTTCTGGTTTCTGTTAGTAAAACGCAGAGGGAACTTTGGGATCACATAACTTTCACTTGCAGTGCTGTGGAAGATAGCTTTACCCTAGAGGCTGCTCTTCTGCAAACACAGGATGACAAGCAAAACGTTTTGAAGCAGCGGAGGTGCTAAGTCTGTAGATAACTTGTTTTACATAGAAGTGGTGGTAGAGGAGGTCATGTTTCCTCTGTAGCAGTTGTAAGTTTGATTTTCTTTCTCGCAAGACAAACTTTTTTAAGAATAAGGTTCAGTGCTGAATATAAAAATTGCCTATTTTGAAACTTGCTAGCAGAGCAGTGTGAATTCTGTAATTTCCTTTGAAATCCAAACCTGTGATGCTGACAACCTGTTTAATGTAGTTCTCAATTCTGAGCTTCTGGTGTATCTTGATGTTATTTAGAATGAAACCACTGTGGTAAGATGATAGTCAAGTCATTTGTATGTAATCTTGGATTCTCCAAAGTTGGAGTGCTCTGTTTAGATGGAAAGTTTCATAAGCAAATGTTTTGTGAGCTGGAGAAGTCAGTACCTGGGATACCTACCGCTTGCTGTGAAAAATACAAGGACTTTATTTGGAAAGCTCTCTGTTTCATCTGTTGTAATACTTGCCTTATAGCTTGTTGAAGTCTGTTTTAGAAAATAAGTAACAATATTTTCAAAATCTAGCAGAAGTTTGAGAGAAAGAAGATGAAACAATATTTGAAGCATAGATACAAGGGATAAGCCATGAAAATAGCCACACTACTGATTGATACTGACATTGTGTAGTTCAGTGTATGAAACAGGAGTTACCTAATTTGCTTAGAGATGTGTTGTTGCCACTGCAGGCATGAAAAATCTTATAAAGAAGTATGAACTTCCAAGACCTGAAGAGATTGCAACTCTAAAACAGAAGTTAGAGAAGTGTCACAGCCCGGAGCTTTCACTTAACGCTAACATGTAAGTAGATACTACTCTGTAATGTGTTATCCCTCTTTCTCCTTCCCTTCCCTATTTTTCCTTCTCTTAAAAAAAAACAAGAACAACAACAAAAACCCTAATGCTGTGGAAACATTACTTCACACTGGTCTTGCAGTAAATGAAAATGAAAACATGTTAACATAATGTAAGAGTTCAGTTTCTTGGTTCAAAGAGTTCAAATTCTTGGTTCTCAGGTTCAGGTAGTTAAACATTGCTTAAATACATTCTATGCTGATTTGCATTGCAGGCCCTAGTGGTGCTTATTTTTTAACACAAAACTGGAATCCTGAGTGGCTTCTAAATATGCTCTCATATGTCTTGAGGATCATGGTCTTCAGAATTATGTGAATTCTGTAAGGAGTTAATGCTTTCTTAAGAATGATGTTGCAGGTAAATGACTTGCTAACATTTTCTATCTGCTCTTTTCATTTTAGAACCCATTGTGAACTTCTAGTAGGCTGTTATTTTGGATTTTGATAGCTTTTTTCTTTAATGTGACAAATTTGTTCATAAACTAATCTAAAATATTGCAGCCAGATAATGAGTCTGACTCTAAAAGTAATTAAAGCTTGTTTTTTTGGGGCTTAGGAAGAAGAGGAAGATTGGTGAAGACAATGAATATAATTCAAAAAAGCCTAAAATGGACGAGGTCAGTTAATGTATTGTACAGGTAATTACTTTTTCACTCAGTAATAACTGGCAAAACGGCAGATTGTTGAGACAAACTTCTGCCTCTCATGTTGTTACAAAAGTTGCTCAGAATATTTTTCAAGTTTTTCAAACGTCTAATGTAAATCTCCCTTCTCTTATTTATAAACCATTTCCTCTCGTCCTATCACTACCAGACCAATTAAAGTCCGTCTCCCTCATGATTATAAGCTAATTTAAAGTACTGGAAAGCCATGATGAGGTCTCCCCCGTGTCATCTTTTCTCTAGGCTGGACTAGCCTAGCCCTCTCAAGTTGTCTTCCTAGGAGAGGTGCTCCAGCCTTTCTTGTGCTCAGGACCCCAGGCCTGGACGTGTGGTACTCTAGATGAGTAGGCCATTCCAATGGCCGTCTGTGATGGGAGTGATGTCATGAGTAGATGAAGGGCAATTGATGTCCTCTACCTGCACTTATGGGAAGTCTGACATCATCCCACAGTTCATTCTTATTTCTAACTTGGAAAGATACAGATTTGAAGGGTGGGTTTTTGGATGTATAAAGAACTTGTTGGATGCTCTTTCAGGGTACCTTTAGATCTGAGAGATGGGATGTCTGAGGAGCAGATGCAAGCAAATTGCACTTAGAGCAGCACAGAGGATTATAGGTTTAATTCAACATAACACACACTCATACACACAGGCATCCATTTTAGATAATGCCCATAAGCAGGAAGCAGAAACTCCCTAAGCAAGTGCAATCACTATACTTAGTGTCCCCTGAGAGATAGCAAAGTGCTGAAAGAAGAGAGAAGGAACATGCTGGTAGTAATCTCGATAGGTAGTGCCAGCAAGGCGTCCCCAGCTTCGATGTGCACTTCTCTCTCCCCTACTACAGCCTCTCTCCTGCTTTTATTCTCCTCAGGGTTTGCATGTTTTTTTTTCCACCTGCACACTGTACCTGTGTGGCCAGTGCATGATACAGAGCCTAAGTGGAATACCTGCTTGCAAAATAGTTACAAGCATGGCATGCAGGCTCTTGTTTTTTGGTCTTGGAAATACATAGCTTATGGTGGTGATTGTGTTAAAAAATAGTGTTTTGTATCAAACAGCATTATTGTATCTTATCAAACAGCTCTTTGTATCTTTTGTAGTTTCCATGGAAATAAATGGGAGGCGTTATTTTCAGAGCTGCCTACATTCATGTGATGTAGGACTTGAAAAAATTTGTATTTCTACTTGGAGCTTGGTCTTACATGTTAACTAAGAATGACATTGTTTCTTGCTGGTTGTCAGGAGCAAGAAGGTTGTCAGTATGCAAGAAGGGTATTGTCAGTCATTAACGTGCTGCTTTTGCACTAGTGTTTTGGCAGAAATACATCCCTCTCAAGAAGACAAAGTGTGTGTTCTAAAATAATTTTAAACGTGCTGTTTAAGTCATTTACTTGCAATAGGCACAGTGTAGAGATTAATGTGAAGTTGGTTGTATTACTTGAACTCTCTTTAAGCAGCATACATAAAAGATATTACTGTTACTACATGCAGCACTATCATGTGCACAGTTTTGTATTGCTTGGTCACCTTACTGTAAAAAGACACTGTTGTTTTCCTTCCCTTAGGAAGAATGGACCGATGAAGACCTTGGGGACTTGTGAAGCCTATTCCCGTGCTTACTGTTCAGTGACACACGTGAACCTGCTTACTGAAGGTTTTTTAGACCTGTTTTTTAGACCTGTTTTTTAGAACCATGAGTTATTTTTTTATTACTTAATTTCTTTGCATTAAAACATTTATTTTAAATTTTAGTTAATTGTACCTCCATTTAAAAACCTCTCATCATCCAGGGTCAGTAAGAAGTATTCAAGTTTTGGTTTAGGAGCACTTTCAGATGCAACTTGAGAATTGGCTTATAGCACAGCAGTACCTAATGTCAATTCTGGCATTTAGCAGAGTCGTTAAATACATGCACAACACAGATCTGCTAATAAATGCTTAAGTATTTGAGAGCAAGATGTGCTGCTGCCCTCTTCTCAGGCTTGCCACTGAAACTGCTAGAAGAACGCAACCTTGCTCATAACATTTTTTTTTTGTATTTGAGAAGCTCTTCTCAAGTGTACTAAGGGCTGCAGCCACATCAATTATCATACTAAAAGTATGGTTTGTGGTTTTGTGACTTGTCTCTTACTCTATTTCCTCTTCCTGCGGCTATGCTCTCAGACTAGGTTGCTCTTACTAACCTTGTTTGGGGCACCCCACCAAAATAATTGAAAAGATCTTCTGGTGTAGTTTTGCTGTTTCTAAATGTAAGGCAAACTACTTCTTTTTCATATGCTGGTTTCGGGAACTGCATGTGTTCTAATACATTTACCTAAATGTAACTCTGGGCTTTTCCTAGATTTATTTTCATTGTTGTTGTTTTTTTTTTATTAATATAAACAGATGCTAATCTGTTCTTCAGAGTTGTTTTAACAGTTTAACTGTGTTATACTGCTAATACCCAGCCAAGCACATTTTAAAAATGACCTACTCTAGACAGTATGCTTTTGACAATTCATTCTTCAGTAACAGTGGCAAAGCTGCTTTTCTTCCCTGACTGCTCAACCTATCTTAGCTTTACCTCAGAAGGCGTCACCATTTACACAGTATTTAGTAGCTAAAGGAAGAGTGATTTAACTGAAACACCTTTTATTGGGCCATCCTTAGTATGTTCTGAACTAGCTGTAACCTGCTAGCAGAGCATTTAAAAAAAAAGTTATAAACTGGCCCTGTGGCTTCTGTATTTTAATTAATTACTTCACTGTGTTATATAAGCAGGAAAGCCTAGTAGTGAAGAAAACAGTGTCGTTACTTCATTTTTCCTATGAGCTGCAATTTAAAATGGACTTGACCAGACCTTACTATGTTCTGAGGCTTGTGCTCCTGACTGTTTGCCAGCTTTGTTGCCCTTTCTTGGGCATACTCATTGCCTCAGTATCTTTCTTGTAGTGAGGGGCCCAAAAATGAGGAACACAGTACTTGAGTTGCAGCCTTACCTGTGTTGAATATGGGTAACAATCACCTCTGCTCCTGCTAGCTACAATATTTCAGGATATTCAGGATGCTGCTGGCCTTTTTGCTGTCTGGGCACTGCTGGCTTGTGTTCAGCTGGCTATCAGCACTCCCAGATTCTTCTCCACTCTACAGCTTTCCAGCCACTCTGCCCTAAGCCTGTAGCTTTGCATGGGGTTGTTGTGACCAAAGTGCAGGACCTAATAGTCTTGTTGAACCTCTTAGAGCTGGCCACAGCCCATCAATCCAGCCTGACCAGAATCACTGTACAGGGACTCCCTACTTTACTCCAACTTTGTGTCATCTGCAGACATACTAAGGATGTGCTCAATCCCTCATTCAGGTCATCGATAAAGATTTTAAACAGGACAGGCCCCTAATTCTCATCCCTGGGAAGCACCACTCATGACTGGTCTCTAAATAGATTTAACTCCATTCACATTGCCCTCTGGGCCCAGCCATCCAGCCAGTTCTGTGTGAGGCACAGGGTGTATCTGTCCAGGCCAAGGGCTGTCAGCTTCTCCAGCATCAAAGGCTTTGCTGAAGTCTGGGTAAACCACATCAGAAGCCTTTCCCTTATTCACCAGGTGGGTCACTCAGTCATAGAAGGTGATCAGATTTGGCAAGCAGAACCTGCCTTTCATGAACCCATGCTAGCTGGGCCTGATCCCCTACTTGTCCCACGCATGCTGTAGGATAGCAGTCAAGAGTGCCTGCTCTGAGGTCAGGCTAACAGGCAGCTAGAAAGCAATCGGAGATTTTGAGAACATATAAGGAAGTGTGTCACAGCAGAGACTCAGATGAAGTTCTTACACATTAGAAAGTAAAAGCAAAATGTTTAATAGACAGGAAATGCTGTGCAATACCTTAACAGCTGCATTTCTATTACACAGAAGAGTTATGTGATTATCTCATTAGTCCTGCCAGTGACTCTCAGCATCTTATCAGATCAGTCCCAAAAGTTGCTGTGAATGAGGAATGCAGAAACACACTCTGAGCCCACTCAGAGGTACATACTGAATATTTTTCCTTTCCCTTACTCAAATCCTAGCTTCTGTCTGTTATACTGCATACCAGTATGGTAGTACTGTTCTGAGGATTCATATTAAACGCTAAAGTGGTGCTACAGAATTAAAGAGACAGTGGGTACACTTCAAAGTACAATCATGTATGCAGACAGGAGAAAAAAATCCCACAGCAGCCAAAGTTAGCCAGTTTTCATAGAGTTGATCTGCAGCTTGATTTATTTTAAAAACTTACTTTTCATGTATAAAAATAAGATTCACGGTAGACTTACAGTACACAAAAGACCAACCAATACATATTTTATAAAATGGTTTAATGAATGCATGCATGTCTGATACAATGATCAATAAATTTACTGAATTCAAATTATTTACTGTTGTAAACATTTTACAAAAGCATTGTGATTTATCTGGATATACAGTCCTTGATGGAAGAACTATTTCAGACTGAATCAGTGGCACATCAAAAAATAAAGCTGACGAGATCCATTCTGCATATTCTCTTTTAACATGATTCCAGCAAGAGAAACAGTATGGTATAAAAGTGTACAGTAAAGATTGTTTCTACCATAACATCAAATCCTGGAAACTGTAAATACAAGTTAAAGTGGTTGAAACAGTCAGAAGTCATAATTATTGTAACCAGTCAGAAATTACAGTAAGAAATGTTATCCAGTTATATGTAGCTGTCAAGACAAAACATTTCTTTCCTTGTCAGTTGATATTTTTTTTTCCCAACAAGACAGCAAAACTTTGGCAATTAGAGGTGTTGAAAGTAATATTCAAAGTTCAAGACACAGTCACAGCATTTTCTTTGCAGAAGGTGAACTGTACACCAAGGCTCAGAGGTTGTGAAAACTGTTTCCAAGTGGAAAAAAAGTGCAAACGTCCTGCACAGATAGCTTAAAAAGCTGCTGGTACAATCATTCACCAACAGAATCTTTGTTTTCTTTTTGCATAGTTCACACATCACTGGGAATGTGACAGGGTGTGCTATTTTTGGCAAGAGCAAGAAGAAGGTGATACTGGTGTGAGTTGCCATGTTGGGCATGCTGGATCCATGCAGAATTCAGGTAGAGGGCTGCTACCTGATGTTATTGGACACTGAATACTGATTTTGTTTTTGTTGAAGCAGTTCTGTAATAGCCAGCAGCTTCTTAAGAACGTGCTGTAGAAAAAGAATCAGTACAACAATACATTATTAGCAACTAGAAAAAAAGTCTTGATATGCATTTACAACAGCTCAAATTCCCTAGTTAATAAGACATTATTTGTTTCTAAAAAGAAACTTGGAAATAACACTGTGAAATTTAATCACCGTGTGCACTGATCTTGTTGCTTTCTGGTTTAACAAAGGCTAAGAAAGCATACTGCCAACATACTGTTGGATATTCAGACTGTTTTCTTTCTTTCCCCACTGCGCCAGAATTGTTTTTAACAATTGTTTGACCGTGAATCATTAAGGCATTGATGGAAAAAAAGGGAAAAAAAAATAAGGTTATTTTGCCAATAGAAGAAACCCATGAGGATAAGTTTGTCCTCTGATGTAGAAAGTTAATTTTTTGCATCACACAAACAGCACTGCATCTCTCATCATCTTGTATGTTAGATTTTTCTAAAGAGTTCCTTTGATTTTTTTTTTTAAACTTACAATATTCCATGAGAGGCTTTGTGAACGAAACAATATTCATTTATACAAGCACGTGAATTTAGTACTGAAAGCTTCTTCTGTGCTGCCATGCCAGCCCTGCCACTGTTCTTGTGCAGTTTATCAAGAGTATCATTGCAGTGATTCAAGTATGAAGTTCAGTTATCAAGTTCAATTGTGAGCTTGAACATGACGGATTTTTTTGAACTGCTGGATTGCCCTGGACTGCCCTGACCTGGACTAGATTTGAGCTGCTGCTATTAAAAAAGATCATTCCAATTCTTTGTGCTTTTTTTCCTGCCATTGTAATACAGTAAATAAAAACATGTTGTCAGGCTGTGCAAAATCATCACACAAGTTCTTTCCCCTAGTTTGGAAAAAAAAAGGTACTGCTGAAATGCACATTATTTGTGTAAAAAGGGCTCATGGGCTTCCAGAAGATACAGATTTATGAGTTTAAGTTAAGGCCTTGAAAATAATTTTTTTAAAAAGGTAATTACAAGAGAGTATTTAGAAACAGTGAAATTAATTATCAACCTCCAAAACATCATCTACTATAGCAGCTGCCCCTGCCCTGAAAAAAAAAAAAAAGGCTATTTCCTGCACAGCACCATGTACTAAACATTACTGTGCAGTAATGAGAAATCCTTACTTGAGGTTCACTGTAATTAATAGATCAAAAGGAGGTGTATTATTAAATACATTATCTCAAAAGTCTACGGAAGTAATTTGAAGTTGCTCCCCTTTATGTTTTATAAAGCTATTTGTTTCAAATTAGTCTGTGGGTTTAGCTATTTATAGTAGCCCTGCTTAACAGCTGGGCAGACTAATAATAGTTTATAGTGGGTTTGATAGAAAAGTTTGCCATATTTAGCAATGTACTAGAAAACTGGGAAGCAGAAATAAGGCAGCATTAGAAAGCTAAGGAAAGCAAATTCCATCCAGCTGAAAACAGTAAGACCAAAAACCTAGAGAACCTGTCATGAATTTTGTGGACTTAGTCTTCCTTTAGAACTTTTAAGAACTTCCACCATAACTGTGAAAAAACATCCTTGTTTTTATTTATATGAAGAAGCAGCTCACAACTATGGACTGTTTGGCCTTTATAACTAATAAACTCCTGGCAATAAGCACATTCTGAGATGTGCTTCAGGAGTACTAAATGCTCTTCAGGAGTACTAAAGAAGAATCCCAACACTGCAGAATAACTTGAGATACGCTATTTGTACCTCTGATTTGATGGTTAACCTTTCTAACTTACCTGCATTACACCTCTCTCATTACTAAGTGTCCGAAGTTCATCTGAGTGTGCCACGCAGATCTCATGCAGGGCTGCCAGATCACGAGATAGGTCAGTTCGAGAGTGCTCTGTAGTGTCTGGAAGCTCAGGGACATTCTTCAAGAAAAGCAGAGTAGATTTAAGGGTTGTGAATACTTGGATATACAGGGAATTACGCTATTGCTGAACAGATCTGTCAATTTAGTTATTTTACACTGCAAAGTAGTATGGCAGTGTTAAGTCTCCTGAGCTAATTCTTCTACCTATGTTATCTATTTCTTCCTCTCCAATAAAAGCAATTTCTATTCCTGCTAGAAAAGCTCAATAAAAAAATCTCATGTTGCTACACTACCACTAAGTGAAGAAAACTACTAAGGATAAAGACAGCCTCCCAGTAAACAAGGAGAGAATCCATCTATTAAGTGCCCTTTTCAATTCAAATAAAAAGAACATCAGCAACAAAAATAGAGCAGTCTGTAATATCAAGTTACAGACTTGTTAAAGCAATCATAAAACAGTAACACTGTAATTAAAACAGACTAATCCAACCATTATTCTCAAGCCAGTTGTTCTGACCTCATACAAACTCATTTAAACGAAACTGATACATCATTTCATACAGAAACTTAAGTTGAATCAGAAGTGGGGACATACGGCAGAAAAGAATATTCATTTTTGAATCTTATCAAAACATTCTAGGACATCCTTTAAGTCACTTTAAATTAATCAGTTCAGGAGGGTAGGTACATATCTTCCATCTTCATTTATAAAATAAATATTTGTTTTAAAAGATCTCCTACCATGAGCTTCTAATTCCTGTTACAGCTGTTATACACAAAACAGAGTTCACAATAATACAGCAGTTCTTGTTCGAGACTGCAATATCTAGTGTGCAAGCACAGACGTCTGGAAATGGTAACTGAAATGCAGCGTATTTTTGGAAGAGAAATTTAAATCCTTGATAAAAGCTATGTAACAGATTATATACAGGATTTTTTTAGTTTAAGATACGTTTTTAAAGGTTTGGCCAAAGTTTATAATCCTTACGTAGATATTTTAGCTTCTCACTTCTGTAGAGGTGCTAAATGAATAAAATCTAATGACATTTGATGGTTTTAGTTTTGTGAGACAGGACACTGATCTGCAGGTTTTAAACATGCAGAAGACAAATTTTATTCAGTAACAAGCATTCAAAAGCACCTAGGAGCTGATATGTTTTTGAGCTAGTCCATAAAAAGGGTAAAGAAATTTTCATTTCATGGTGTGGCATGTAACTTCCAATGAAGAATTTTTTAATCACTTACCCCAAGTTCATCTAAGAACATGATCATGCGGTGTTTGTTGCTCTTGATGAACGGATTTACCCCTTCCATATATGGCTCCTAGTAATTTTTAAAAGTCTTCATTAAATTATTCATACACTCATTAAATGTATTGATAAAAATACATACTGGCATGCAATCTAAAATTTCTGAAATATGCATATTCTTCCAGCACTACCCTCAATAATCAAATACTACTTTCAAAAAGTACAATAAAAAATGATTGTAGATTTAAAATTTACAGTCTTGTAAAAAAGTGTGATTTTTAGCAATATTTTCTTGAGTGTAGATTGAGCACAGACTGCGTATGTGACAACAGAACACAGTGGAGGAGAGGGCACAGTGCAGTGCTGACTGCCTCTTGTGCCCACAGCACTCAGTCAGATTGAAACCCAAGTGCATTATACAATACGTACACTTGTGCCATTTGGCGAGTAAAATGCAGTGACTGCCAATAACATTCCAGCCTACCTACATGTATGTGAGCCTGTGAAGACATGTTTTTTTCCAAAACTAAGCAGACCTGGCAAACCAGAAGGTTGGATGTTCCTACTTTACACCAATCTCAGAGTTTAAGTCTTGACTGGTCTCAATTTGAAAATGAATTATTATATACAGAGGTGCCTGCTGAGTTTCCTGTGTTCTCATAGCATCAGTATGTAGAGGCATCACACATTAAGACAGGTTTCTAGATCACTTTCTCCCAAAACAGTATGGCCTCTCTTCCCAAGGTGGCTAGACTACTACTGCTCTACTTCAGGTCAATATCCTGTTCAGTTCCAAACAAAGACAGAAAACACTCCAAGAACTAGGCCTCCATGCTGATGAGGATGAACACGTCAGGTGACAAGCTCTGCATAAGGAAATGACAGCAACATAATTCTAGTTGTTCTGTGTGTGTGTGTGTGTGTGTGTGTGTGTGTATAATATTCACCTTAGCTCCAAATTCAACCAGATTTGCTAAGTTCTGCACAGACTTGGCGACCAGCGTCAGTGTTCTTGCAGCAGTAGGGGAAGGAGAATCTGATAGGAATACAAAGTATAGTTACTGGCTATTGCATATAGAACCAACACCAGCCAAAAGAAAGTAAACCTCTTCTGCAGCTTGCATTTTTAATAGAATTAAATGCTTTGAATGTTATAATGGAGTAGTATGTGGAAAATGGCACCTGGTGAGGTAAAACTTACAATGCTTTAGTAATTATGTCCACAAAAATAAATGTAAACATGTGGATTTCCTTTACTATTTTTATACTAAAGAATTATGCCAAACAAACTTTAATATGAGTTATGTGAAATGAGAACCATTTTCAGTAATATGAATTAGTTCTGCAGTAAGGAGGATTACTTGTTAAAATATAAAAAAAAGTTTACACTTTTCCTTATTTGTGTATACCTACCTAAGCAGTCTCTTAAGTATCACACAAGTTATACTTTAAGTTACTAGCACCAGGAATATAGAATAAACACAGCGTGCTATCCTAGCTTATATTTCCATGAAATTACATTTACTTACTGTACTCAATATTGCACTTAACACTTTACATTAAACTCACAGTCAGCTAAAACTTCCTTTTTTAAAAAGTGACAGAATCAAGTGCATCTCTGTTTCCCCCACATTACAGGAAGCAGCCTGGTCAAAAGCCAGTTTTTAATTTTTTCAGATTTGACATATAAATTTAAAATTTTCTAATTCTCTGTAAGTATGGTACATACTGTTTGCGTCTATCTGCATCTTTGTCTTCCTGCTGTCCTACTTATTAATCCAGCAATTCACTGAAAATAAGTTCTGTTTTTCTCTTGCATAGCTGGAATTTAGATTGAGCCACTCACTGAACAACTAATGCCAGCTGTTGATAGTATCTAGTGTTACATTGCAACTCTTTGAAGAAAAAGTGCTGGGTAACCTTCGTACCTGGCAATCCAGAACATCAAGTCCACTGAACCAGTGTAAACACGTATATTATTTCAAACAACTTCAGTGTGTTTGGAGCAAAGATTCTTTCAGGACAGTTACAGAGGGTATATGACTCGTTGCTGAAACTGAACTGTAGCTCTACACCCAGCCTTCAGGATACTTTTTTCTCATTATGGGAAGTTGAGGTATGTTGGAAGACCTGTTCCCAAAGAAGCAGCCTTCCCCAGCACTTTTTTTTTTCTTTCCTCCCAGCAGCTCTAAATCCTGTAGCTATGTCTGTGACTTTACTTTAGCAGTAGTAAACTAGCTGAACATATGCATAGGACTTCAAGACAAGCTTAAAAAGGGTTACACATTTTGATACTTTCTGTATGATAGAGCCCTTCTTATTTAGTATATCTTAGAGTGTAAAAGAGAAAACATGTTACATTGTCTGAAAAATTAGAAAGACGACTTTCCTGTATCCAATTTTTTATTTCCTCTTATTTCCAAATAAGCATCTTACTAGTAAAATCAGGGAAGGAGGAAGAGCCATGGTTCATGCAAGTTACATGTCCCCTGAGGTCATCTTCGCCAGAATATATGGTAACAAAGATGAGATACAATATATTCAAACATTTAAAAGCTGAGTTTCAGTAAAATTTTCCTTTCAGCATTTCACACCTTTCTTTTTCCTACATAAGAAATACAGCAAAGCTTCAATTTTAATTTTCCTCAATACATCCTTTTGTCTAAAACACACATACGGATGTTCCATCTTAAAAATCTCACATATGTAAGTTAAAAATGTCCACAAACATTCCTAGGTGACTACAACAGAAGTTCACTCCAGGAAAGTCCCAGGAAAGCCAGCTGTGTCAGATGTGATCCCTGGTGTGTGCCAACATCTCAGTTTCTGTCAAAGAGCTGGCTGGGAGAACGTTATCTGATGCTGGCCAGCACTGCCACTGACCAATTTTGCAATTCTGCTTTTGCAAACAAGAATGTTCCCTTGCCATTGTTGTAGTTCCTACTAGAGATGCAGCCTACCAAGAGAGCAGCAAAATTCCAGGTTAAGTAAAATGTGGTGAGAATATTCACTTGGGCAAGTTCATGAGAACACTCTTATTTATGACCTGCAAGTCAAATGAGATTACTGTCTCAAGTCCACACATCGCACCTTTTCTAAATGCTACCCCTCTCTCATCTTCAGAATTCCTGATTTGAAACTGACTGCACTTAATGAGTAAAAGCAAAGACTTCTACAGTGTTTGGCAGCTATCTAAGCAGCAGATTCAAACCAGAAAATTACTCTTGAATAACTAAGGGCCCACAGGTATTCCGGGCTCTGCAGACACACTTCCACAGAATCAAGGAATCAGAGAATTAGCAAGGTTGGAAAAAGTCTCCAAGATCATCCAGTCCAACCTTATCTACTTATCACCAACATTTCCCACTAAACAGTGCTCCTCAGTACAACATCTACATGGTTCTTGAACGCCTCCAGGGTTCAACACCACCTCCCTGGGCAGCCCATTCCAGTGCCTGACCACCCTCTCTGAGAAGAATTGTTTCCTAATATCCAGCCTGAATCTCTCCTATGGCAGCTTGAGGCCATTCCCTCTAGTCCTGTTGTTAGTTACATGAGAGAAGAGGCCAAACCTCACCTCTCCGCAAACTCCCTTCAGGTATGTAGAGAGCAATAAGGTCACCTCTGAGCCTCCTTTTTTTCAGACTGAACAATCCCAGCTCCCTCAGCCATTCCCCTTAAGACTTGTGTTCCAGATCCCTACCAGTTTTGTAGCCCTTCTCTGGACACACTCCAGGGCCCCTACATCTTTCTTGTAGTGAGGGGCACAAAACTGAATACAGTACTCAAAATGCAGCCTCACCACAACTGAGTACAGACTCTGTAGATCTTGCATAGCTTTTGGACAGACTCTGTAGATCTTGTTCACGTAAAATATATAATGAAGTTCAGCCATGGAATTCGGTGCTGCACTGTATTCAAAGTGAAACCTGAAGATCACACGTTTAATTTTTCCACACTTCTAGAATATACTGCACATCACTAGACTTCAACTCCACAATGTGTTATTAAATGCAACAACACATTCTTCTGGAGTTTAAAATGAGACACAGGAGATAAAAACCATCTAATCTTTGAGTGTGAAAAGCACATGCTTACCACTTTAGGGGAAGACATGAAGTGATGTAGATTACATGAGTTTGGACACTTTTCAAAAACTTCCTAATTTGCTATGTTAGACACTAAAGTAAATTCATGTCTATTAGTATACAACGCATGAAATTGATCTGAAGCATATAGTCACCTGAGATGATATTAAACATCCTTGGGTTCAGGATAGCGGGACAAATCAGTCGGAGAAAAACAAAGCCACTGAAATTGAAAGAAATTTGTAATTTGTTTAATAGTAATATTAACGTAAAGTTGTGTAATCTTGAACAGTTAATGTCGAAATCTTTTTGAGACAAACAACAACAAATCAGCCTGCACTTTGTGAATATGGTAGTTAATTAGAAATGTCTTGGTATAACTTAACCATCATAAGAACTGGAAGACGAGGCATACTGATTTCCCAATTAAGGTGGGTTGCTGAAACCAACTGGGAAGAATTTGACTGTAAAATCACTATGAAGCTAAGACCACGCTGGCTTCAGAAAGAATAAGTCCCTGATCCTCTACCATCCAGAGATTTTCCACAGTTTTCTACAGAAGGCATAATCTTGCAGCCTTTGACTCCCCCAACCAATGTAAGTGTTGCAGGAGTGCAAGGGCAGAAGGAAACTCTCTTTTGGCAGCAACACAGCTTCCAATCAGCTTAAGCAGATCCAAATCCTGATGACAGTATGCTATAGTAGAAGAATAGCATGGAATTTGCTATGTTCCTCCCAGAACTAATTGCTACCACTTATGAAGTTGAAGAAAAGTATCATTCAACATATACTCAAAGCAACTTTCAACTATGATGAGAAAAATCCAGTTTTCTTCAAAAGCAGAAGTAAAAAACATCTACCTCGTGTCAACCTTAATTCTTACTAGCTGCTGTAAGAGGAAGTTACATAAAGACCAGCTAAGGTGATTTACATCATGCTTCATTTTGCTTGGACCAGCAGACTGTTTTTTATTGTAGCAATAACAAAACCTTAACTGACAAAGAAGGGAAGGGGATGTTATACAGCCCTGCCTGCTGTTGATTGCAGAGTGACTAACATTCATATTACTTGGAAGTTATGCATGGGTTATTGGTAAGGTTAACATATCTTCCATATGTCCAAGACATCTGAATTCTAAGACGTACTTGTAAGGAAGTTTCTTTTTCCTCCAAGAATCACAAATTATGGGCTGGTAAAACAACAGTCCTGAACCTCAGTGGAGCAAAAAAAAAATTGCCTATAGTGTGAACATTAAGATATGAGGAAGTATACAATCTGGAAGTCATGGAATACAGACCAATCTCTTATAAGTGTCTAACATTGAAGACCGGTGAGGTCTGAATGTCTTCTAATGCAGAAGACTTGGTGCTTCCTACTCTTTCACCCTGTGTTAATAATGAGTCTGATGTGGAGTTTTGAAATAATGGATAATGTAATAATGAATACTGACATGGAGTTCTGAAAATCAGGTAGAAATGGCAACGTTTTCTGAATGAGGTAACTGGTAAACCACCCAGACATCTAAAAGTTAGTGTTATAAAACAATTTCCTACATAAAAGGCTGCAACATTCTAGTGAGAAGTTGCAACTATCCACTTGTGAAGACTAAGGTCACAAGAAAAAGAGATTCAAAAGTTACAGCATTTAGTGAAGGCCTCTGGAAAACTTAAAATGAAAGCTGTGTTCACCTAAGGAAAGCTACGTGGTTCTCTGGAGCTGAGTAAGAAGAAAAAGGTGTCACTTTTCTTGAGCTCTACAGCCCTGCAATATGTTAGCCCTTCAGCATAAGAGGGGATCTCCTAATAAGAGCAGCCCCATCTTGAAGGCAAAGCCCTAGCTAGCATAGTACCCTCAAGTCTGTAAGCCACCACTATTAATGTCAAAATGACAAAAAAAAAAAAAAAGGCCAAAAGACAAATCTGAAAATACCTAACTGGAGGAAAATCTAACCTCAGCAAATCACAATTGCCAGATACGGGGGAAGGGAGGAAACTGCAGGATGGGACTTGCCCTCAAACACTAACATTTAGGAACAGATTGTCAAGATCACATCTTTTTTTGGACTGGCAATAGGTAGTTAGAGGAAGGACTTGTATATTGCTTTGGATTATGAAAACAGATTGGAGTTTTTGTACTTAGTGTAACTTCAGAGGAGTCGAGTTGGATATATTCCAACATGGCAAGGTTGGAACAGAGAAATGAAGGGATACTGATAGAGTATAGAATTATGTGGTTTCAGAAATCAACATTGTTAATAAGAGTGACTGGCATCAGATCATGCAGCACCAGCAACTAGGAGCTCTCTCTGATGCAGAAAACTAAATACTGCAATGCAGACAGTACATCAGTGAAGCTAATGACAACTGGATTACCATTATGAGAAGATTTCACACCACGCTGGTTCTGCATTTTAAGGGGCATGACCCTAAGCTGTGTAGGTTTTCTCCAGTAATCAACATATGCTTACATAAGTATAGCTGAATAATGTCTTCTCAGGTGGCATATGACAGGATCACAATCCCCAGAAGATGCTACTCTCTACAGGTATTACAAAGGCTAAATATTGCTTTGAGAGATGTCTTCCACCCCTCCCCCCAAGCACGAAAATGGGAATCATTATTTAAGTTGTAAAACTTAACATAATGCAAGTAAATTTGAAGTTAAAACTATTAAGTAAAGCCATCCTGACCTCTGTACTATAACATCTTATTCTGGCAAAGGTCTATGAATGTGAATCTTGCAAGCTCATAATCCTTAATTGGGATATCATGCCTCAGTATCATAACCACCTTCAATATCATTATCTATGTAAGTATTATAAAGTTTTGTCACAGAGAAAAATAGATTAAGCACACTGAAGCTTGTTAGAGATGAGACTTTAAAAGATTACTTTCAACACAGTGACACATAACTTACCTAACAACTCTGGTTCTCATGGTCGTATTAGCAGGCCACTTGTTTTGAACAGACTTCTGCAAGCACCCATAAATATACCTCAATGTCCTGTAAAAATGGAAGCTAATTACTCATCACGTAAGACTTATAGAATAAAAAAAATCTAGTCACAAAGGATCCTGTCCAATTGCCTATTTGATGCAGAAATGTTATCAATTCCAAGTCTATTATTTAGACATTTAAATGTAAATTAAGAATTTCTAAGTTAATAAATTTGTAAAAACTCAATTTATAATTGTTCATTAAAAAGTAGATTTATAAACTAGGAAAACGTTTTCAATGATACATAATTCTATTCATGTAGGTAACATTAGATGTGCATTTAATGTTTTATGTTTTTTAAAAACCTACGTTTATTTTAAAAAGTACAAATTTGATGTTCTGATTTATTTTTTACGTTTGCTCATTTTAACTCAGTAGCAACTTTTCTTTCCATAAATAAGGGTTACATTTTAATGGTTAAGTGTCTAAGCAGCTACAAAATTCCTCCTCTCCAATACTAACCGTGGCACTTTTCATGTGTTGAGAACTGCATCACATAAATTAAAAGGAACACACCTTTTTACCTTGCCAGCACTACCAGAAAACAAACATTTCTGTTATCTACAATTTAAAGAGTTTGTTTACTTTGAAAGCAAATGAAAGAGAACTGCTGTACTATCAAGGTCTTATTAGATGGCTCAAATCTAAAATAAGAACAGAGAAGTTGCATTGGCACTTAAAAAAAAGGAAAAAAATTAGCCTCCACATTTCCTTGATAGAAGTAATCATAGCACATCACACTAATACTCTCTGCTTGTATTTTTAATGTACTGTTAATAATTCTGTCTCTCTTCCCCCAAAGAGGAATTATAAGAACTTGTAATTAACTTAAAATTCTTTTCTACACTCTTTCAGGAAACAAGACATTGATTATTTTTATGCTTCTTTCCCTGAAAAGCAAGAAGCTTTTGTAAAAAGGCACTATTTATACCTGAAAATGTTGGTTTTAAATCCTTCTGTATTCCAGTGTATTCCAGTGTAAATTATCCTGAAGACCCTTTCAACTCTGAACAGTCTTGTGATTGATTAGCAGAAGATAAACCCATGAAAATACCATTTTAAGGTGCAGTGTAAATCACATGAGCAGGAATTTTCAAACACAAATCAGAGAAGTGCCAACTTACGGAGGCAGTATTTCTGCAGCCATGAATATTTTCTCTACCAGTTCTGACAGTATACTGAGTAGATGTGCCAAATTAGTGTTCACATCTTCATTCTTTTCTAGTTTTGAAGGATTCAACTAAAAAGAGAAAATGATTAGGCTTCCACTCCAACCAGAACAACACAATTTCATAATATTACACAATGAAGACTTCTCCAAAATAAATTTAAAAAATTCTGCTACAGTAGAAATCTCAGACTCCTACAGAACTCCCACATCTGCTTCAACAGCTACACAGGAAATCAGAAGCAGCAGTGGTTCTAGTATATTATGCCTTCAATATTTAAGACATTCCACACTACCCATTCACATGACCCTTTCATCTCTTTTTAATTCAAAATTCTGAGGATCCCCATCCTTTCCACAATGAAGTTGCAGGAAAACATAAGTTAGGAGAATAATTTAAATAAAATAATTAAATAAATAATCGCCTCCTCCCCCAGCCCTACCCTGAAACCTCCCTCCAAAAATCAGCAGGATCAATAAGCAGCATCAGGGAGTTCAAAGTCAGAACTGAAGTTCAGAAATTGACCTGTGTGACATCTTGAGCTTACTAGAAGTAATTCAGGTCACGCTGCACAGTAATTGCTGCAGAACAACTTATGTTCGCTACAGAATAAATACCTAACTTGAAAGTTGTGAATTAAAAAATTTAGCACTTCAAAATTGCTATTATGAATATTGCTCATGGCAACACTAGAAAAAAAATGAATTTAGATCCTGTATTAATCACATAAATGAAGCTTTGTTCTGCGAGATAAAGTAATGTCCCTAAAGATAACATTTAATCCAAACATAAAATATAACAGGCAGTAGATAACTGTCTCAACAAACCAAGATGTTCAAAAACATAGTCCAAGGTATCACCTCACAGGACTGCTTGCTCTCCATTATCTTTAATATAGAGTCTTTCAGTGCATGGTGAACAAAACGTGTTGCCGTGGCTTTCATATACTGTTCCATAAGTGTACTTGCTAAAGTGGTAGCACGAAACAAGGTAGTAGCTTCATCTGAAAGAAGAAAAAAAAAAAGTGAATTATAAGGTTGAGAAAGGGAAACAAAGAGCAGAGAAAAAAACTGCTGCATAGAACTGTATGTTGTAAATAAAGATGACAAAGGATAAGACACCACAGCCCTCTCCTCCCTACCTGCCCACAGTTTCAGTAAACTTCAGTGTAAATAGTACAATACCTTCCATGCTTATTTCCCTGTCATTTAGTGTTCGTAACAACAAGGACTCAAGCTTTTCATGAAGAAAAATCTTCAGTAAAATGCCAGCCAACAGTGTTCTGTCCTGTCCACAAACATGTGATAAGGCATAGACTACATGAAGTTCTTTCTGGAGTACAAGCTGAAAGAAAAAGAATGAATTTATAAAATTCAGAAACTTATGTAACTATTCAGTAGGAACTGGTGTCATACATCTATAGTAAAATAGATGTCACTATAAATATAATTAAATTGTGTCAAGCACTGTTTTCAAAATTTGTCTCAAATGACAAAGTGAGTTTTGACAGTGAACTAAGGAAAAAAACACTTTTATACCTCTTTAAACTCACTGTATTCCTCTTCTGGCATGATCTTCTCCATAGAATATCGTGCTCGAACACGCAGAGATCCTGGCTCAATACCCTTTAATGGTACATGGGAACTGAGTTGAAACCACTCATCTGTTGCATGTCCTTTTTGTAATCGGCTTAATTGGCAGCGCATAAATACTTCAGGAAAAAAGCATTATTCAATTAATTTACCTCCAGCAAAATATATCAAATTGTTCATATCAAACAAAATAACAATTTTCATCACATGCCATCTTGCTTCACCAAGAGTATTAATAATAGCAATCAAGATTTTTGCCATCAATAAATTAGCAGGCTTTCTATTCACTGGTTTAGAATATTCCTGTGAAGTGGAAACACAAAGCAGTCTGTGAGTAATGCATAAACAGGCATTCCAGAATGCCACACAGATACTGACATTGTTTCCTTTGTAACACCCAAGCAGCAGATAAGTGCTACCTTGCAATTCCTGGCAGCAATCAAAATAAAAGCAGATAATGTATTCAGAATTCACTGTGAATTCTTTTTTTTCACCAGTCTTGGGCTGATATCATCATCAGGCCTACTTCCTCATCACTTTCTTTTTACTTTTATTACAGTGACACTACTGAAATTACAATCCTCCGAATTTTTTTTTATTTTTAATAATTCCATTACTGCAAAGTCTGTACAGTCTTCCAGAAACTGTCAGCAGTTCTAGCAGACCTTCCATTGCCCCAGTATTGCAATGTTATCAAGTAATCACCTGACACCCAAATAGAATACTACCACATTCATAATGCTCACTTCAGGGCACACCAGTTGCCTATTTCATGCTCTTTGGAGCTGATAAACTCTTGTAAGATAGTGTATTCACATCAGTTAATAGTTGGAAAAATAACACTTCATCTTATTACCAGCGTGGATGGGACCACAATCCCATCAATCAACTTTTCAAGAATATTTCTTCCCATCAAATCTTATATACTTCAGCTAAGCAATGTGTTTGGTTCCTTTGACTGCAAACGTATGGCATGTGTTATACACTGGCACACTGATAGGGACAGTGAAATACAGGATCTAGAATAATTTATTAATTTTTTCCAGTGGCTACAGTAGTATTTTGTAATTGCAGTATTGCCTGAAAAACAGAGGAGCCTCTAGCCTGCCAGAGCAGACATAACTTCCCAGCGTACATTTGTCAATTCTGTGGCACCACAGTGACTTTTTTCCACCTGCATAATCTAAACTATCAGCTTCAAAACCAATCTGTGGCGCTTCTGCAAATAAGAACCACGCTCAGAAGAAAAACAAAGGCTAATACCGTGTTTTACAGACTTGCCCACAAGTGCTGACCTCCTCCTTTATAAAAACATATTTACTTTTTCCTCCATAAAGTAAATGAAATTAACCAACTACTGCAGTGCTAAAACAAACCAGAACTTCCACTACAGTTCAATACTGTGTAGTACTGCCCTGGCAGACAGACTGCTTCAATTGTCAATCAAACTTGAGCATCTCAGTTTTCAGAAGCAGCAAATGACGTCTAAATATTAGGACTTTACTGTATTTTTTTCATGTTTGTTTTTAAGATATTAATATATATTTATGCAAATAAATCCTTGTGCAAGTTACTTAGTTCCTCTTTGGTAGAGAAACAAAAACAAAAGGTTTGAGCAGAAATGATACTAAACTCCTTAGCTAAACTTGTAAAACACTTTTACAAGGTGGGAGTATTACAATAATTATTGATTACTCTTAACAGACAAGCATCCAAGTCAAAAACTTGAGAATTTGTGAAAATTCATTTAAAATATCGAAAAACAGCCTACATGCTCTTATATTAGTATTTGAAATGAAAGAAATGGTGGAAGAAATAAAATCAGTGAGACCCATACGTATTACTGGGCCTTCAATCTGCTTACTACAGCAGAAGCAACAAGCAGGAAAGCTGACTTAACCAAATAATGAGGAAGAAGAACAGAAGCAGAGTCACGTGGTTCCCATTTCAGGGCAATCCACATTTAGCAACTGCAGCTGGGAAGCAAAATATCTGTGGAAAAAATGAATTTTCTTGCTTTTGGAGAGTTCAGGCGTTATTGAGGCAATACATCCTGGTCTGTTAGATAAAAACTGGTATTGCTCATTTATTTCGATTTATAATAGGGCATACTAATTCAACTTGACTTTGTCTAATTCTTATCCCCAAACAAAATTACTGTTGAGTTATGCTGTGAGGGGAGCCAAGTAACTCTACCCCTAATTAAACTTTCTATCACCTTCCAGCAACTGGATGCATCCAAAGCCAACATAATCTCCTTAATCTGGACAAAAAAGGAAATGACAAAAACAATTTGAAAGAAATTAAAACATTCAATTCATGAATTACCATTGCAATGGTTCCTTTACTGACTGAACCACTGGGATAGCCAGATAATGACTTTTCTATTCAAGTAAATATAAGAAGAGAGAAAGAACATGAACAATGATTAAAGGCGTTCTGTCTGTCAGAGGGACATCATCTTTTTTCCTCCTATTATACAAGAATTTTTCTAGTCAGAAGAAGGACAAAGTTTTGGAACTGCATTCTGGAATCAGGAATTGAGTTCTGCAAGAGCACTCAATCTGAGTAGTAATTCTACTTTGGTCACAATTTCCCTGTAAATCTCTCCTCTGAAAAAACCACAGAATTAACACAGAGACATAGATAACAGGCTAGTAACACAATATATGCAAACCGAAACAACTGCAATAGACTCTAAGTACTCTGCCAGGCTTTAAAGCAGGCAGGTCTGAACACAGTGGAAAAGAAAAATTCTTGGAACAAACTGAGGGTGGGTGGGGTAGCGCTGCGCTGAAGGCAACAAACAAGGAGAGTAGGGGCTGAAGCTCTTACAGAAGCAAAACAGCAGGTGATAGTTTTACTAGGAAAAGAAGTTTGAAATATGTTATGTGTGTGAAAGGAATTGATCCTAATCTTTTTTTTTTTTTTTAAATACAAAAGAGCTCAGAAGCCATGCTTTTCAAAATGAGTCCTTTCTTCCTAGAAAGCTGATGTTGCCTTACTAGCTTGCTATTAACTTGCTGACACACACAGAAACAAATCAACTACTGAAGATGCAGCTGTCTACTTAACAGGAAGAGAAAAAAGTGTTGTCAATTCCTGTAAAAAGTGTAAGAACATATAGATTCTTTCCTGAAGAGATACTGAGGTAACTTCAGGTATAAGCCTAGAAGTCATGCAAGGAAAGCATGGAGATGATGTGAAACAACGAAAATGGCAAATTTTGTTCCAGAGACTCTCAGGGTATTTTTAATTCATTTTTAAATGAAGTAATACATTTGCTCCCTTACCTCGTTCCCAATAAACACAACAAAAATATTAACAAGGAATTCCATACATGCATACTTAAAACAGATCGAATAAGTTAACTCAGTGAAACAGTAGAACTGAGCAGACTATTACTGACATTCTCTTTTGATCTTCCCTTTTTGTAAGCACAGTCACTGCATCACATAATGGTGATTCTAAAGAACAGCTAGGAAAGCCAGGAGATACTTAGGACTGGATTACTGTGCATCTCAGTACTAAAAACCACGCAAGTTCTCATTGTAAAAACATGAATGCAAAACCATCAACAGACAACCAAAACATACAAATAGTAGTGTGGCAGGTATAAAAACACACTTAATTCTCCTGTGATAATGTTTCACAAGAGCCATGAAAACTGCAGAAATAATCCATTGCTGCAATACATACGCAACTTTTACAGAAAAATACTTACATATATCCGGATCTTTACTTTTCTTTGTTTTGTTACTAAGACTTATCTCAAATCTATTAATATCAGATGAAAGATCACTAGGAGAAAAGACAGAAAGCCTCAATTAATGCTTACAGTTGGCTGGCATTTAACCTTAATCCAAACTCATTTCAAACCTGAATTCTCATTTGCAGACAAAGACACACATTAACAAAGATATTTAGCTGCCTAGAGAAAATCTGCTCACACATTTATGGCTAAAAAGCTGCTGGTCTTTAACCACACACACAGTACTTTTAAAAGCACATGCAAAATAGGAGACTGTTAATAATCTTAAATGCAAAGCAACTTAGCAGAACTTGAGAAGAGTAAGACTTACTCAAAAACAAATTCTTCTGACCACACAGGGTTCTGCCCTTCCCTGATATGTGTTTTTGCTACCTGAACACTGTTCAGGTAGATGTTGCAATATGGATTAGTAAAATGCTTTACTGGGAGCGTATGAGCTTCTTCTACATGCAAAATAAGACTGCTGACCTGAAAAAAAAAAAAAAAAAAAAAAATTACTCCTTTTTTTCTGGAACAGAAACCTTAAAAACATGATTTTTTTTTCCTCTATGTGGAGGCTTAATGTTAACTTATGAGTAGTGATTACAAACTATTATTTCCTAATAGAAAGGGCAACAGACATAATGGATCAATACTTTAACAAGTACCAGTGACAAAATAAGAGCAGTATCAATTACTGAAAGCAAATCTCTGGCACCGTATTTTTAATGTAACCTATTTGTATTTGTTAGTGGTGATGGTTTTCATTTAACTTATCTCTAACAGACATTAGGATTTGTAAATGCTAACTTTTCTACACGTAGAAAATTTTACAGAAACCAAAACCTGGCGTCTTGAGTAAAAGTCACAGATGATTTCAAGCAGAATGGCTTATCCTGTGCTTTCCTAACAGATCACACAAAATTCTATTGTGCAACACACTGTAACCAGTTTTCCCCATAAAATGAAAACACTTAGTCTGTAATATGGACTCTTAAGACTACAACAATTGGTAACATTTCCACATTTCCAAAAAGTGAGAAGTGAACTTTCTGAAATTTTACTTACATCAAGGAAGATATTTTGATCTACTTTTCTACAAAATTCCAAATAACATCTAATTAATTGCTCAATCCAACATGCACTGATATCAGCTGATGCCAAATAAATATAGTAAGGACAGGAATTACCACATTTAATTCAGTCAACATTTCATTCCAATTCAAATATTCAGCAATACAGGTTCTGAAGACAGTTAAAAAAACTGTAAGAATTCACATTAGTGTTTGTATATTCCCTCAGAAGACTGACCATGCCATAAAAGTCACTATTGTAAACACTAGCAAGGCCTTACTTTCCATCACACTTTGCAAGTGTGCAATACAAAGTAACTGATGAAGCATGTTTCTCAAACTCTGCTTCCTGATATAATTTCTATAATACAAATGGAGGTGTTCGGTTTTTTTTTCCTGTCTTGATTCATATTTATATTTTTCACTTTTCTTCTGTTCTTCACCTCTATGCAGAAAAACATTGTTTTTTGAGGGACAGAATTAGTTTAAATTGCCACCCTTCTTGCTTAGCTTCTACAGCTTGCAAGCCTCCAATTTCACCCACCAATTCACTTCTTCAGAAGCTTTTAATCTTCTTTAATGCTAACTACAGAATAATTCTGTGTGTCCTGGAAAATGTATTTCCTTTTCCACAGTAATTACTTGCACTGTTCCCAACATTCAGAATTATCAGGGATTCTTGAAGTACGTATATTATTTTGCAATCATTACAGACTTGGTCAGAACTGACCATCAGTCCTCCAACCTCTATGAAAATTCTAGCCAAAGCTGCACTTTCAAGAGGCCAAGAAATGTTAAGCCAAAAGCACAGCCCAGCACACACTGGTTACTAAAAAATGAGTAACAGTATTTTGAACAAGCATTTTGTTTACATCTCACAAAAGATGATTTGAAGTCTGTCATTTTTTTTTTTTCTTCTTTTTTAGGTCTCTTACATAATGTAAAATATTAAGTTAAACAGATAAAAAAGCTGACTTTATCACAGTTTTATGACATCAGAAATTAGTATCTAGCACAGTATCTACAGATTGCATAAAAACACTGTTCTTTATGCAAGCAGGTAACAAAACTGAAATCATTCCGGTTCTGTGTAATTCCAAAAAGGAAAGTAAGAATGTGGAGAATTTACTACTATTGAAAGGAAAATTCTTTTGTCAATATATTTGTACAACATAAAACTTCAACCCCAACAAAGCAAAAGCCCTTAACATCTGTACAGCTTCACCTGGCGGAGACGTTTGTTTGATGTTCCTGGACTGGTTTTTCTTAAACTGCAAAACATCTGCAAAGCTTTCATCCAGTCCTAAAAGAGAAGGATGCAGAATAGTGTAATAAGGCAAAGTCAGATACAGCTTCTTGCAGTGGACTAGACATCTTAAAGGGTACATTAAATATCTGAAGTATTCCTCAACTTCAATTTTCATGCCATTCCAAATATCTAAATTTGAATAATAAAGCAAAATTCCTATCTTCAATAGGTAAATATTTGCAGATTTGCAGATCAGAAGCAACGTCTTTTTTGGAAGTATCAAACACTGTTAATTGGATATACACAGACAATGCGACCTTTAATGAATTTCCAGTCTAGTAATATTACATTAAATTGCAAATGGCATATAAAATAAAGCAAATCCTGCTTACTTCTGAAAAAATAAGTTAACAAGACACACTATGCTGTTTTTTTCCTCTCAATTATGTCTATATTCCTGTCATAATACTGCATATAATTCAAATGTAAACTAAACAGCATTAACAGAAAAATACTGAAAAGAAGGATATCCTATATCCTCCTTTTGTCTTCTCATAGCCTTATGTAGTAGAATGGATGGATGGATTCCACTTTAATAAAGAAAATGAATAGGTCATGTAGGAGCAAACTGACTACAGAAAATTTGTGGGTTTTTTTTCATTATTATACAAATAAGCTGCTAAGGGGCACCATCACCTCACCAGACCACCTCTGAAAAAGTTGAAGTTTCTAATATAAGAGCTTTGTAAGGGAGTCTTAGCTTTAGAAGATAGGAGAAAAGGTACAGCTGCTTTCTCTTGTTTCTGTCCCACAGCCATCATATTCTCCGTTGCTGTTGCAAAGCTCAAAATGTAGGTTTTGATCAATTGTATTCTAAAGTCTACCTCAAAGATCTGCCACCAGTTATCTTTGAAGTACAATTTAACAGTGTCATTTAAAAAACCCACAATATTGTTTGAATCTTCTCCTTCACTGTACGTCCCACATATTAAAAAACAATACAGCAGCATCATCTATCACAGCCATTCTTAGCTAGACTACTTTGAGTCAGGCTTCAACTTTCTAAGCCTTCCACAGAAGGAAAAGCTTCCACGTGTGCAGCACAAAGTTTTAGTGGCTTGTTCCTTTATTCTAAAGTAGCAGCAATAAGAAAGCCAAAGATTTCCTAAATACAGTGAACAGTAATTCACTGTAAATGTTTTGTAGATGCACAGCGCATCCTTAAACTTAATCATTACAGGAAAGCCTATCTTAAATGCTAAAACTGACAGCAGTGAGAACAACGCACCAATAGCACCACTCTTCTACATTCAATTACACTTAGTGCAAAACAAAGACAACATGTGACCCATTCCATAAGATGACTGCTTTGATATCTATTTGCACTATAAAAGAATAATCATTTTTTCCTTAATATATAAAAAACTTAGTCCTCTATAAAATGTTTGACTGTAAAAAAAAAAAATTGTGATCTTCTCAGAACAGATTAAGTGAGAACCGATGCGCGTGAACCAAAACCGTATTATTAACAGAACTGTACTTTGTAAAGAATACAGTGAACAGTGTCTTAGATTGATCAAAATCAAAAGTATATTAAATCAAACCATTCGGGGAACATGGCATGATGTTTTGCTTTCTATACATTCTTTTAATTTCTAGAACTCACAAGACACTGGACATGACAAAAACGAACCTACATGTTCATGATTGTAGAAATTAATGGATATATTCTCAATGACTGCATGCTGCTTCTGAGATGATACACTGACAGCTGTGTAATAAACATCAGTGCAATATTCAGATACTATCCTAGTGACTTTCATAAACTTTTGACAGGTCAACAAGAAAATCTGTTCTTTCCTGTGTATGCAGCGCTCAAAAAATATTGAATGTATACTGCCTACTATAAGTACTACTTTAAAAAGCTTTAATTCCATTCAAATTAAACCAAATGGAAAGCCTAGCTTCTGATGCAACATGTATATTTCAGAATTGTAACCCTAATAAATAAGAGCATTGCCTCAACTTGCACTCTCCTGCTGCTAAGAGGATTTTAGAGCACTAAGCTTTTTACAATCACATCGCTTCTCATGCACAATCAGGGCACAATACTATAAAAAATTACTGATTCAGGAACAGGAAAAACTGTGGAAGATAGTTATTTCTTCTAGTTTGGTCACTGGGCACACACAGATGCGCTACTGTTTTGTTTCACATCAGGAAAGTACTCTTGAAAAAAAAAAGTATTAGAGAGCAAATTATTTTTCTGTACCGAAGTATGCCAGAAGTTGTGTTCTGCAAAATGTACAAAAGAATATAACAAAGTTCATTCCACAGAAGCGAAAATTGTCCAAAGTAAAAATCCCCAAGTACAAGCAATATAGGTACTGGACTCCCAACAATAGTTTTTCCCTCCTAGATCTCCTACTACTATATCATAACACCTGCTGGTATGAGCTTAACCACTACCTCATACACTTGTTTCCTACTGAAGAAGGATAGTATCACTGAACACTGCAATGCCAACAAAAAAATAATAAATCACTTTAAAAATTATATTTACCAACAAAAACTCTCACCTGTGCTTGTTCTGGAGTTTCGCCTGCAAAGTAAAAGATGTAATGCTCTTCACTAAAGTGCTGAACTACTATCTGAAAACAGTTTGGCCTTAAAGATAAACAGAACAACAAAAAAGTTTTATTAATCTTTGTAATATTTACAAACACCTTCACTTATTAATCTCAGACTGGACATTAGGAAAAGTTTCTTTACACCGTGAGAGTGGTCAGACACTCTCAGGCACAGGCTTCCTTCAGAGGTGGTGGATGCCCCATGCCTGTCAGTGTTTAAGCAGCATTTGGACAATGCCCTCAGTAATGTGCTTTAACTTCTGGTTAAACCTGAGGTGGTCAGTCTGGAGGATCTCTGAAGGTCCCTTTCAACTGAACGATTCTAGTCCTAGTGTGCCAAAATTTACACTGAACTAACAGTTTTCTGCAGATCTTCTGAAAGGAACACTGAACACGAAATAGACAGGAAAGACACTATCAAAAAATATTCTCAGGTATTTAAAAATTGTATTTTTGCTTGAACATATACCTTTTAAGAAAATTATAGTACAGCCAGTTTGTTTCTGAGCAACGAGACTTTTAGAATGTTAGAATACATGTAAGAGCATACTGACTTACAGTCAAGGCAATAAGTAATCACCTTGGAACATGAAAGACTTGCCACTAAGACCTATTCCCACAAACTTTTAAAAACAAGCAAAGATTCAGCATTGATTCCCAAGCAATTAAAGACACAGTAAGGATTTGTTCTTTCAGGATTTCAGGAAATACTACATGATTGTGCCCCACAGGCCTCATGACCAATAAAACGTTTATTGGGTCACACATCAATCATCTGAGATATACCTCTAAATCTCTACATGGAATTATGGTGTCTTGGCCATTTTGTATACCACCATCCATTTGTCAAGAACAGTACCAGTGTTAAATTACAAGCTATTTTAAATGACGCTTCATTCCCAACCTTCCACTTTATGTTGAAGGAAACTTAGCTGTCCCAATCACTGCATTACACAGAATCTTATTTCCTTTCCAGCAGAATTTCAGCCTCTGTTCTCCATCCATTTCACTGCCTGGTGAATGTGTCCATGTCACAGGATGGAGGAGAGCAGGAAGTAACCAGAGCTAGGTCTATTTACATCACTACCCATAAAGAAACAAGCAAAACTACAAGCTTCACTGTACTTCTGAGAAAAGGGCGAAAACAGAGTTTGGGATTTTTTTTATTTTTTATTTTTTTCCTTCTTCAAGTAGCAGCTACATAATTACAGGAGGAACTTTATACAGTTCCTCACTATCAGCTTCCTACAGTTGATGCAACCATGCATTTCCTTCTACCCACATTCAGAACCACTTACTGCCCAATTTCACAGCACAGCACTTCTTAAGAGGTAATCATTAAACTGTTCCTTCTTTACAATGCACAAATGTACACCAAAGCTTCCTTCATAATTGTTAACTTACATACAGAAAATTTCAATAGTGTTTATTTATTATTATTAGTTCCATGGATTTTCAGAACTTTTGAGAAGACTAAAAAAATTATTGGAATATTTGTGGCTTAAGAAATACCAGTAGTTTTAGACATCTAATATGACAGGTTTTTTATTGTTGTTGTTGTTTTAATAGTATTGTTAGCTACAAATCATTTGAATTAGATATGGGATAACCAGAACTTCTACATGTGTTTTTCTATCTGAAACTTCCAGTAGAAGGTATTCGTACTGCTTTTATATGGCATTAAGTACAAATTGGTGGAATAAACAATGTAACCTCTTTCTTGCTAACAAGAAGTAATATCAGAAAGAGTATTTATTCTCAATTTCTTTGTTAGTAATCACATGCCTTGCAATTGGCATAGTTTGATGAAAAGTAAAATTACAGTAAAATAAGACTTCATGCAAAAATGGTCTCTGAAGATAGCTCTAACAAAAATACTCATCTTAAATAGAAAACTACTTACAAACTCTGCCTAACCAAGTTAGCTTTCAAATATCTATCAAAGGTACACAGATATTTCAGAATTGATAAAATCCTTAATCTTGTCAATTCTTGGTTCTAACTGGTTAAAACCCTCAGCATTAGTTCATTTTTCATGTATCTATCACAAAACATGGAACAATTATTATGCTCAATATTCAAAAACAATAATGCAAAAGTTTGAATCATTGCCACACCTTATTTCATAAAAAAAGCTTTAACTTAAAATACTAAAATTGTTGATTACAATTTGTTTAGGAACAGTTACTACCAACTGAGTATGAACGAACAGTTGCAATCAGTACAAGCCAGCTCACTGGCAACAAATTGCACTTGCATTGTACATGCCTCAAATTAACAGTCAAGTCTCCTGCTGCACATACAAGAATTAGGAGCCAGCATCCTACCTGCCAAACAAGCTGTCATGTACTCCATAGACGGAACACACACTAAGGTCTATTAGTCCTTTGGGTTTTGTGGCTCGTTTTTCACTTTCAAAATAAATAAGCTGGGCATCATTTCCCTCTAATATAAAGTACAAGTTTTTCCATCTCTTTCCTTTACCTGCAGAAAAGTAAAGGCAGAAGTTATGATTGTTTTAAAGAAAATATCAATTTTGTAAAGTAAGGTAACAAAACAGAGCAGTTTATTTTTGTCAAATAGAAGGACATTTAGCTTACCACTATTACAATGACATAGCTAATCACTGTGAAAGATCAACAAAAAACACTTTCTGACCTTGTGGGGTGTACTTGATTATGTTGCAATGGCACCCAGTCAAAGGCTGATATCAGTAAATATGATATCCTGTCCTCTGGTGGGATAAGTCCTTCTCTGACAAACTTGCCTCCACAATAAGTTTTAGCTATAAACTTGTTTTTTACAGTTTTGTTTTGGCAACCTTGCTTGTTTACAATTTTGGGACAGAACACTTGCAAACCTAGCAGGAATCAAAAGACACCTGAGAGGGACTCCAGAGGGTCATCATCTTCGTATTGCTGGTGGTCATCGTTACTGTTTGCTGGTTCAAGACTACAATCTCTGGACAAGTGCACACACCCTTCCCGCCATCCCTTCTCCAGCACTGCAGGTTGACACCAGAACTCTTTGAAACAGACCTTTTAAGTACTCTGATGACCCATCTTTTTCCTGTCATTTTTTCCTGACTCTCATTCCTTCTCTGTTTTCCTCAGTTTTTTCTTTTCATTCTTTTTCTCTCATAAAATTATTAAGTAATCATTAGATCTATTTCAATTTCTTAAATGCTGTACTTCATACAGTTGTTAAATCAAAGTTGTTAAGTACTAGGATTATTTTGGTTCCTTAATGTCATATCGTTTAGCAGGACAATTTAAGATAGATTCTAAGTATTGGAGTGTCAGTATTTTGGGATAGTTGTTCGCCAGTATTTTGGGGATAATTGTAGCATGTAGGCTATCATGAAGTCTGATGATTGCATGCGGACCTCTGTGCATCATTTTACCTTAATCTAACCTCGTGAATCTGGTCATCAGTTCCCTCCCCTGATGGGCAGGACATGACAGTCACACAAGGTAGAATATCAGTACGCATACTCAATTTTATGCAACACACAGCTCAATCTAGACTGTCACCACAGATTTACATACAGTTACAGTGAGTTCTTTAAACATCTTAATTTCAACAAGATTAAAGCAAGTGCATATGAGCTGCTGGGACACTGTGTTCGTATGACTAGAAAGACTCCATATCTGCATAGTTAACAGTTTATGTCCTGATTCTCTGATCCTACTTATTACAACAACTTTTAATTAGGAAAAAGATTCTAGAAAGAGAACTACTCCTGACCTCTGAACAATTTGCAGCAGGAGCATCAAAGCAACTTAAAGTATGAATGAAGAGCAGAAATGGGAGTACATTATATGCAGATCTGAATCAGAATCATACACTTATATGCACTAATCTGGCTATTTTCACTTGTTCCAATCTCTGACCTCTAATGGATAAGATCTTTCTGGAACTAATTCATATGTAAGTCACAGTATGCTTTAGAAAAAAAAAGGCAGACTTATCTTTATAGTTTGAATATGATAAATCCACCATAGTAGCAGTATGGTTTTGAAAACATGACCCTACCATCCAGTTATTACACTGTCCGCTAGGTGGCAGAGCGATTGTTACATTTGTTACATATGTGGCTATGGGCATCTCTCTACATCTACACAGAACTCCTGTTTGCATTTTCAAGTATTTCATTATCTCTCTCAGCTAGAAGGTTATCACTTAATTCTCATCTGATTCTTTATTCCAGCACACTCCTGTATACACCTCTGACAACTAGTTTTCTTAATAGAGGAGATACTTTCCTTGTTCTGTCTGAAGTTCTGTGGCTTTGTGGATTTTCTTCTCTTTTCTATTTGGCTATATTTAAAATCATACCCTTCTTTTTTTTTTTTTGTTTGCTATCTACATTACTATCTGAACATATCCTTTTAGCTATGGACTCCCTCACCTCTAAAAAACACACTACTAATAATTTTTTCTCTTTTCATTACTGTTGATTAAAAAAAAAAGTAGAATTGAAAACTTTTTAAGGGATTAGTTGCCTCAGAACTTTAAAGACTTCCCCAGTGGCTCTCCAGCCTCGCTGTCCCAAGCTTGTGTGCTGTACGGCATTGTTCTGATCAAAGTGCAAGTCTTGTTGAATTCTTCAGGGATATAATAATGTGAGTTAAGCCATTAACTTTTAATGTACTCATAATACATTATGGTTGATGGTACCATGGTTATAACTCTAAAAAAGTCCCCATGTATCTTATAAATAAAAAAATATTTTTTAAATTTAAAATAGGCAATCTAGCCTGGAATAACAAAACAGCTCTCATCTTCAATGATTGGATTTGTAACCTTCTAGCATCAATCTGTCTGCAAAAATATGAGCCCCCCCAAAAATATAATTTTTTTCTCAAAATAGACATCATTTAATGTGCTTGTAATCTATTCATGACAAACATTCCTAATAGTTGTAATGTACTCCATATTTTTTCCTGAAAAACTGCCAATCACCTTTATGCTGCATGTAGTTTTGGTTATGTGTTTTTCATACACTACTTAGGAAACAGACTTTTTCATACTCTTTACACATTTTCTCCATCTTGTTCAATTCTATTTTGTCCTTTCTAGTACCAGTTTTATATAATAAGTTATTAAAAATGCATCCATATTTGTTCCACAAAAAAATTGTAAGTAAAACTCACTTTTTTTCAGAAGATAGCCTTTTTTAACAATATTTTTATAAAAAGCATCCTTAGTTTTGCGACGAATTGTATTGTAGATTTCTTTTCCATCCAGTGTATCATTAAACACTTGCTCTTGGTGCTAGAAAAGAAAGAAAACACATTTTAAGTTCAGAAATTGCTATTAAAAAATCACATACTTTGAATGCTGCAACCAAGATTATCTTACTAACAAACTCTTTAGTACTGTGTACTACATTGCTTTATTAAAATGCATGAAATTTTAATACAATAACCTGGCTAGAAATGCATTAACTATTTTCTATGGAATTATCAAAGAAGTCTTCAATACAGACCAATGTTTACAAAGTACCACCTGTGCCCTTTTAATATTAAATAGAAAGCAGCATCTCTTACAGCAACTTCTGTAAAACTTGTGAAAGTCTTGAAAATTACACCTATTTCTACCAAAGTTTTTCAGACTGAGTAATAAGAGAAATTTACTCTGAAGAATGCTGCAGATCACAACTAAAATTGACATGCTCACAAAGTTGCATACCTCCTCTTTAATATCATTGAAATTTGTATGTTCTAACTGGGTAGAACTGTAACAGAAGACAACAGAAGAAAGAAGAAACATGAAACAGAAAAAGGATAAATCACACAAAGCTTTAAGATTTGTAAAGTCAAGTAGCAAATGGAAATGGCCCAAAGACATTCAGTGCCCCTTCAGTTAGCCAAGCCAAATTCGACCTTACCTAGTAATCTGATCAGTAAAAGGTCTTTAGCCGTAAGATAAATGAAAAACTGGACTGTCAAGCAGTGAGAACAGTGCTAAGATGAAAAATTATATGAGAATTGGCTAGATATTAAATTTTATTTTTCCTCCTACTTGTATAAGAATTATAATTTTGAACAAAACAATAAAGGCAAGGTGAAAAATACTTCGGTAATACTAACAGGAATTGCAACACCCACAATGGAAACAACATCAAGATCTCTCTTAAGATCTCTGTAACTATGCAAGAACAGCAACCTTCCCATTGACATAGGAAGTCCATCACACCCACATTAACTGTAAGCATGACTTCTGAACTTTTTTTTTTATAGAACATAGACTAATGTATTATAGGAAACAAAGGCCACACACAGCGAAACCTAAAAAAAATCATCACTGGTCACTTTTTAAACAAAATAAAGTCAAAAACATGAATAATTTAAAAGCATATAAAGTAGTCTCATGGAAAATTATAGTAAAAAAAATTAACAAAAAAATCAGTAAAGGAACTGTAAATGCATATGAAAACAAGCTAAGATTATTAACAATTTCTGCCACAGTCCAAAAGATGCTATAGTGCACGAAGAAGTCTACTAGCAAAGCTTTCAATGATGAGTCTCCAGATACAAATTTACTATTTATTCCAACCATGTTACTGAGCTTAAGTAAACAGCAGCAAACAATTGGGGAGCATCAGTGGCACAAGACAATCAACAATAAAGACTGGAATGATGCTGCATGGAAGTTGAACATGTTACTATTTATCACAAGAAAACAAAAGATTATTTTGCCAAAACAGTGTTGATAACACACCAGGGTTTTGTCTATTGCTAAGCAGTGCTTGCACAGAACCAAGGGAGTCACTGTCACTCACCTCACAGTGAGGAGCCTGGGAAAGGAAAAGAAGCTGGAAATGGATACAGCTAAAACAGCAGGCTTGAACAAACTGAAGGGGCAATGAATGCCATCTAACACCTCAGTGACATTAAAAACTTGAGTTGTTGTTTGTGTTCTGGACCAACTGTTGCTCAGATACCAGCTGGGCAACAGACTGCTTGAAGGAAGTGGTGAGTGATTGCCTTTGCATCACAGGAACTCTGTATTTTTTTCTGTTCTTTGCTACAAATTTGTCTCAACCCAGAAGTTTTTCTTTTTTAAGTTGTACTCTTCCTAGTCTCTCTCCCATTACATGGGATAACAGAATAAACAGGCAGCTCTGCGGGTGCTTGGCTGTTCACTAAAGCCAGCCTACCACAAAAAAAATTATACAGATGTTATCACAGAATCAACATACAATGGCTTTTGGTGGAAGGGACTTTAAAGCCCACTCAGTTCCAACTCCCTGCCATGTCCAGGCCTGCTCCACAGATGAGGCTGCCCAGGGCCCCATCCAACCTGATCTTGAACGCCTCCAGGAATGGGGCTCTCACAGCTTCTTTGGGTGGGCACAGCATTTACAGAATCATAAAATATCAAGCATATTTCTGTTAATTATTTTATTTAAATATTTAAGTAAAAATATTTTATACAATGTCATGATACCACTTATACTAATGATATGGCTGTTCTGGTCCATCATATTAAGGACAGATGAGCTTACACTGGAATAACTTACAATAGAGTAGTGATAAGAAGGAATAGTATGAGGAGAAATAAATGGTTTTAACATGCTCAACTTAGTGAGCTGACTAAGGGAGAATGGTGTGATAGAATGACCTGTGAAAGGGCAAGAGTACTCCTGAGTAAGTCCTGCAATTGTAATATGTTTCCTCTGGGAGGAGAAGAATGCCAGACACTATAGATTGGAGTGTATTATGGTTTCCACCAGCACAAGATTAAGGCACAGCATTGTTCAGCCATGGGGCAAAGCTGGGGGCACAGATCAGAGGATGAACACTTCAGGGCACAAGCAAAACTTATCATATATTCTGTTGACTACAAGACAACTTTGGGTAAGTGAATGCACATAAAGATAAAAGAAACACACATTCCTGTATTGTAAATAGATTTGATGATGATCAGATCATCAGCGAATGCTGAGAAATGAAATCTTACCTGCATTGGAACAGGATCTTTAAGGTAATATCCTTCAACAATTTGTTCTTTTCTATAGTGCTCAATGATGTCAGCAATACTGTTTCAATAAGAAAAACAGGATTTTAATATTAAACTTGTTAGCTTTTCCTATGAAAGAACTTGCTTTTCCATTTAAATCACAGAAAAAAAAATCTTACAATTTTAAAAATTGGTGTTAAATATTAAAAAATCTCATCTGTAGCAATGAGAATTTAATAATACAATAAATCATATTAATATGTTATGCATACCAATACTACACTGAACTCTGAAGAATATTTTATTTTGTTGCTTAACATGCCAATGTTTTTTCCATATTCAAATAGTGCATGAGCATTATCAGCTCTCCAAGCAGGCTGAAAATTGTTATTTCATTAGCAAGAATTTTCAAAGTCTTCTACTAACTAGGTAGAAGAGGGATGGTAGATACTGCACTGATCAAAGCAATTTATTTCTAGGAGAAGAAGAGGAGAAAATAAAGGGTTTTTAGGAGATTATATTTAGAAATTGCAAAGCTTTTATGTTGAACAAAGTACATAATCAGTAGCACTCCTCAGAAGTCTGCATTGTAATTATCAGATTTAGATGTCAAGCTGGAAGGCTTAGGAGAGAATCAATGACAAATACAAACTAAAATCCAAGGTAAGAGTGGCTTTAACTTATTTTTGCAGTTAGTGAAATTTACAAATACATATTACAAATGAATCGCTCATATATAAAACAGCAACTTGGAAAAAACAAGAATTAAATAAGCAGAAATAAGGGAAATATAAATAAGAAACATCATTATTAAACTTGATTTGATATTCAATTGTGAAGATGGATCTTACTACTGCATTATAGTAGAAATTTTAAAATGCTTTGCACAAGAGATTGTTCCTCAGTGTTAAAATTGTCCAAGGAGCCAAGACCTATCTCATCATCATGAGCAGTATCTTTTTATTTTTTACTGCTTACAGGGCAAACTGAGCTATCCCAATTGCTGACATTTCAAATTATGAAGAATCCAGAAAGCAGAAATAAGCACCAACACTCTACACATTGTTAAGTTGTAAAGAAAAAGAATGAACATACTTGATCCTGTCTTTGAAAATACAGACTAACTCATCAACTGGAAACAATTTCCAATTAGCTAATCAACTTTCAGATTATCTCATCACTGAAATTAAATCTCAAATTCACTCTAAAAATGTTGCATCACTATTTCTGATCTTCTTTGCAACAGAATCACAAGTAACAAACAAAAACCCTTAATTTCAATGGCTTTTTTTTTTTTTTTTTGGAAAACAAAAGGTTCTGCCATGTAGGTTGAATTTAGTAAAGAAGATAGGTGGAAAGGACAGAAGAAATGGCCTGATACTTATCTCTTACCACATTTTCTAACTAACACTAACATCATTTAAAATAAACAAAACCACAAAAACTGTGAACATTTATGAAAGTTTTCCACAGGCCTGTTGAATATGGAAGACACATCTGGAGATTACCTAGTCCAGCCCACCTAGATTAAAGCAAGGTCAACTAAGGCAAATTGCTTTGGACCCTGGTCAACAGTTTGTCCAACATTCTGGGCAAAGTGCTTCAATGTTCAGTCACTCTTTCAGTGAAAGAAGCTTGCCTTACATTTAAATGGAGTTTCCTGTATTTCATTTTGTGTTCACTGCCTCTTGTCCTGCTGTTATAGATATAAATATAAATATGAATATAAATAAGAGCCTGGATCTGTCTTCTGAGCTCCCTCTCATCAAGTACTAATGTACTCAAGTAAAATCCCCCTAGGCCTTCTCAAGGTTAAAGCAAACTCAGCTCTCTGAGTCTCTGCCTGTATGTTCTAGACTTTGCACTTCTGTAGAAGCCTACAGCACCTGGATGTGGCATTCCAGGGTCTCCAACACCAACAACTAACATTACCTTGCTCAGTTTCAGAGACAGGATCAAATCAGACACATCTAAGATAGTGTTGCTCCATGCTGGTAACTGCTAATTTTACAAATGAGAGTTCTTGACGTACAGCAACATCACCACCACAGCAAGATCACCACAGGGCTAGATCAGACTTGGATACTTTTCTTCACTGCACCCTTAACAGTATTTTGTTTTGGATTTGTGACTACAACACTGTGCTAGTAATACAATGTTTGTTTTGGCTATCACTGAGAAATAGTTTCAGCATTCAGGCTCTACCTCTTGTTCCCAACTCTTTCCACCCTCCACCAAGTGGGCAAGAGATGAGCAAAATGCTGGGAAGGGGTACAACCAGGACAGCTGAGCCAAACTGACTAAAGCGATATTCCATACCAAATGATGTCATGTTCAGCAATAAAAGAAGAAGAGGAGAACGAAGAAAGAGAGATTAAAAGGACAGCAGAAGGTAGAACCCAGATCATAGCAGGACACCTAAGAGTGCCATCTCACTCTCTACCCTCAGAAGAACAGGACAGAATGTGAGAAAACTTATGAATCAAGACAAAGACAGTTCAGTAAGTGAAGAAGTGGCAGGGAGAGAAGATGCAAGTGGAGAGGAAGGTTCAGTGATGCAAAGGCAAATCATTCATTACAAGCAGAATGATGGCCAAACTCTGACCAACTACCTTGGAAGACCAAACACCCCTTCCTATTTCTATTCCTTAGCGCATCTCTTTGGTCAGTATAGGTCTCTGGAAAACAACACTGTACAAGCACCGCTCAGCAACAGCCTGAACAATGAAGTTTCGTGAAGATATTAACATTTCATTACAAATCCCAATCATGGCACCATATGGCTGGTGGTAAGAATCTAACTAGCCAAACTCAATACAGCCACTAAGAACTGATCTTGTCACTTGTTCCTAGAAAATGTACTAAGGCAGTTAAATGAGCAATTTTTGATCTTCTTCCATTGTGTACACCATATATAATACTATGTACTGGGACCTTCAAGCTTATAGCTAAAAGACCAACTTTTATCATTGAGAAGTCTTGCATCTACAAAAACTTTTCAAGTATGATTATCAGTGATGGATTGACAGCTTCTTCAAAGAAAATGAGAAATATATATCTTTTTTTTTTTTTTTGAGATTATTGTATTGTTATATCATTGGCAAAATAAATGCACTCCAAGTTTTCTCATTCTAAATGGAGTCATCTGCAATTCCTACCAAAGTATCACTTATTACACTGCAATTTAGTAACTTTTTTCCAACAATGAAAATATTTTTTCCCTTCCCTGTAAATATCCTTTTCTCTTATTCACACTTTGAAATTCCTGTGGAATATTTCAAATAAAACTAAAATCTTTATATTCCTCTTTCAAATGGAGAACTCCTATTACAAACAGCAGCTTCCAAGACAATACAGCATTCTCTCTGTTACACCTCCACACACGACCCATATGATCTACAATTTATAGACTGAAGAAACTAGTTTGCAGAAGTGCACTTCAAAATAAATAAAAAAACAAAATCTATGCACAGTCCTCAAAAACTTTCTTTGTGTTAACTATTAGGATGGCTAGGCAAAATATTTACTATGCTGTTAAGAAAAACAAAGTCTTATACCAGTCAACAACTATCAGGAATAAGATACAGAAATCTTACACGAACATAAAATAGACACAATTCTTCTTACCACCATAACTTACCTGTTATAATATCTGCCTCCCATCATAAACTGATTGTTTGCTGTTGGACATATCTTAAATCGCTGAATATTTTCACTGGTCCGAAAATAAAGTGAATAATCACCGGGTGTATTATCTGAAGGCCTCACAAGAAAACTGCACACCTGGCCAACTGAAAAGATTTGACAGTGTTATTTAATGCTATTTCTTTTTTTTTTTAAAATAAGTATTACTTATATATCCTCATCAACTTCAGTGTAAACCAGAAAGAATTGTCCACTTACAAGAGATACAAAGTTGATGAGCTAAGTTCCAAGAGTGACCCCGAATCAGATGTTAATGCAAAATTGTTTAGCTGTAGATGGCAACCTACCTACATAATGCCATTAAAAAGTTTCATAATTTGTTCTCAAAAATTCATTTTTCTTCTTATGTTTGAAGTATACTATTTTACACTAAGGGTCAGAAATCTTGATGTTTTCATTTAAGTATATCCCCTTTGAAAAGATTTGAAAAGCCTTTATTATATTTTCTTTTGGTCTAAAACAATATTTTCTCCTGAGAAAACCTGAAGTTTTTTTAAATTCATGTATTAATCAAAAAGTATTTCATTATTTCAATGAAGATTATTAAATCAGTTATATTAAGAATTTAAATATATTTAATACTCATAGCCTTAACAGTTTTCTTCCAGTGTAGTATTCTACTGCAGTAACAATCGCAGAGTCTGATCAGAGACAATCATATACTCACACATGAAAACCCACAGGTTTTAATCACACAATACGTACAACGGCTTTGTGCTACTTAACTACCACTATGTCAGAAATACAAATACCTGTCATCAGCAAATTGTAAGCCTCTTGTTTGGAGATCTTCCCATGGAACCATCTTAACAAAGATGAAGAGAAAAATTAGAAAGCAAGATCTCTTTTTTCGTTGTGGTGACATCCAAGGCTCTGGCACCTATGAATTGACCTTTATTTTAAAAGACCTAATGCATAACAGATGAGAAGATTATGCTACTCAATGCTACTACTACACCAAGAGCATGAAAAAGGTAGTATTAACAGGCACGTAAGTTATTTTCAAGAAAAAATGCTCAACAGGTAGAATTGATGTTCAAATCTGACTGCATTTAGAGATTTAAAAACAAAAAACAAACAGCAACGATGTTGAAAGGGTAGCTAACTTAATAGGCTCTATGTGAAGTTAATCCCATACAGGAATTTCCCAAATCATGAAATCCAGGGCAAAAATAAGGAGAATACAGTAAAGAAAAAAAAAAAAATCAAACTAATTTTGATAGAAGCTGTGGAAATAAAAACTAGGCTTTTCTGAATAAAAACTGCTTTAATGTAGAATCTTTTATGTTCTGCAGAGCCCTGTGTGAGAGCAATGTCCCAAGAAATTTCAGCAGCCTCTGTCTAGTCTCAGCCTGATACCAATAACCAAAGAACTGACATTACAGTTTAGGTTCAGCACATCACATGCTACAACTTAAGATCTCATTCTATCCTATAAAGGAAATCTAAAAATATGGCCTACAGTTCATTACATTTACAATGGGCAGGGTATGGAGCAGAAGGTTCCCTTATGCATTAAAAATGAGCTCTATTTCTAAATCTTTTTTTCTGTAAAAGATTTAGAGGATGTTTTCTTGCTACTGGAGTACTTGAAGCAAAGTTGTCTCCCAGAATTCCTCTGTGTACTGCAAATATCTGTAGACAGAGTCAACCTCCAAACATTTATTACAGCTTTCTTAATAAATAAATATATGTTCCTGTATTTTTGAAAGCTCCCTGCTGCCAAACTGACTAGCAGAACATTAGGAAAGAGTAAGCAAAATAAGTATCAGTGATGTTCTTTTGCCAATTAAGATAACAAGAAATGCCTTATTCAGCCATCACCCTGTTGGAGGCTGCAAAGAGGGCAAGAGAAACAGGAAGCAGCAGTTGCACAAGCAAATGCAGGACAACAACACAGCCAAGCCTAGAGATTTTCTGAAACTTGCTTTGGTCTGTACTATTGAAGACAATGTAACTATCAGCAGTTTGCTGCATCACTACAGAATTAAGCCTGAAATGTATCCACTCCAAAAAAAAATTTCAATACTGAAGGAAAGGGCACAATTATCACACAGCCTTTAGTTTTCACCTTTAAGAGTTACTACACGGAGATAATGAAGATGCAATTATTACACCATCATTCTTCTACTGGTACTTTATAGTGTCTCCAGCATCTAAAGCTGAGCAGTTCTGAATAAGGCCATCTCTAAGGCAAACACTGCCTTTGCTCCACTGTGCATATTTTGGCTGAACATTATCATACAAGATTCATTGAAGATTTTAACCCATTACCAATAGACATCAGTATTACAAGACTTTAATGTCTATTTTCCATGCATCTTCAGCAGCTGAAACAGAAAAAAAATTCTAAGGCAAAAAATAAGCATCTTCTGTTCACCCTTCCAAAAGCCAGGAAACCTCATAGCTGAAGTTTATATTTTATATTTTAATTAAAAAAAACAAAAACAAAAAATCCTTACATTTTGCCTTCATGTGGATCTTCTTCTCTTCCCTAATGAGAAAATTGACATATTAAGTGCATGACAACAGTACAAGTTAGTTAAGAAAATAAACTTCATACGTTAAGACCTTCTGTAAAAAAAAATTAGGACTCTAGGATATTTCTGAACTAAAAGGGCTAACTGCAGTTCTAGGAAAATGAGCTTTGCTCTTCATTCGCTAAGCGGAAATTCAGCCAAAATATGTTCTTTGAGATAATCCTTTGTGTCATGTTTCAAGTCCTTCTTTAAGGGAGACAAATTTTAAAAGTCAGCTTTCCTCAGGTTAACTTAATCAAGATTATAGAAGGCTGCAGTTTAATATTGTTGTATTGTTGTTTAATATTGTTGTAATATTGTACTGCTGCCACATTATAACATAGATCTCTGAAAAGCAGCTGCAAGTAATTATGCTATTAGCAAAAATACTTAGACTACACAACAAAACTTTATCAGGACTCCAAAGCAGTGCTGAGGTTAAAAAAAAAAAAGCATTTAAAACATCCTTTAAACCCTCTTTTCCCTTGCAGTAACTCAATTATCTGCATGTCACCTGGTTAACTTCTTGAGCTCTACCTGTCTAGGTATAATTAATTCACAGGTATGCTTTTTGTGTATTATCCTTAAAAATTACCCACCTACTACAATGCAAAATTACATTCTGTTTAGACTGTGAATAGGAAACAAAACCCAAAAGCAACTAAATAACTCTCAGATTGTTTATCAAGACAGGTAAGTTTAGGAAACTGCTTAGTAAATCTGCAGTACCATTCATTTATATTTCTTTGGGCAATATGTGAATAAGAGCTTTTTTAATACTGAATTAGGCTTATAGGTCTGTTACACTATTTTAAAACAGTCCAATTCAATTATTAGGCTTAGAAAAGCACATAACTAGACATGAAGCAGTGTCACTGGTTTAGATTCATTCCAGTGTTTTCCCAATTTACATTTACCATATATATGTGTACAAATACAATTTTTTTTTAAGAGACTTGAATATAAAAATGACTTACCACTTCCTCTACCAAATCTTCCACAATAAGACCTTGTTCATCTGTCCGAAGGTTTGTAACCCACATCCAGCCATCTTCTAATTCATTATGGACAATAAACATGTCTCCTTTAAGGAAACTGAAGAGTTACAGTAAGAATAAAGTTAGAAACAGACTCATAATAAAAACTATAAGACAAAGAATTACTGAGCATTATTTGAGCAAAACACCTGAGATAAGCTGCATGTGAAAATATATCAATTGATATCCCAAGCACGCACACATGTATTTTTCTCACAGCTATCATATATGAATATTTATACTTCGATTTACATTCAAAATCCAATGCATACTTGAATTCTATCACCTTGGAAGTGTGTTAAGCATGCACAGAACAGAAATAACACCGCAACACTATTAGAAGATAGAGACATTTTTCTTTTATCAAATAAAGAACATGAAAACAATCAAATAATAGTCTATATGAAAATAATATTCCTTACTCCCTAATACTGTTTAATAAACCTCATCTCAAATAATGAAAGTCTGTTGCGTACCAATTATTTTATGTTTTCATATACAAAAACAAATGCTACAGAGTACAGAATAGTTACTAGAACATGCATGCAATTAGCTACAAGAAAAACGTAAATACATAGCATGGAGATACTCAAGGAAGCTTTGTTACTGGAAGGATGGGTTCAGTGTTATCACAAACTCAGGTCATATGTGAACATTTCACAGCAGTACAATAGGACTTCTTAGTTAAGTCAGATGTTGAATTGGGGGTACAGGAAATATCAGTGAGACTCTGAAGCTCATTCATTAATTATAAATCCAGCCCAAATTTACATAGCAAATTTCAAAGAGCTCATTTGAGATACATTTTAACAGAAAAGTCTTTGAACAGCTCAAAGAAAACAAACAAAAAAATCCAAATGAAATAGGGTAAACGAATTCAGATTGTAATGGGCCCAAATTTTAAGAATGAGTGATTTCCTGTACATTGATTGCATCAGCTCTATTGCAAAAAACTACTCAATAAGTTAATGCATGGAGGACAGGATGAAATCAACCCTGCAATACTTAGAACTCTAATATCGTGGTTAATATTTACAAAATCTTAAATTATGATTTAGTCAAATAGCATCTTCAAGTGTATGTTAATTTGATCTAGAATAAACCAAAAAATTTGGTTGCAGTGTGCCAGGAACAGAACTATTTTAACCAAACACGTCTCAAAAGCCTAGCACAGACCTCTGCATTTCTTTTGTATCTTACAAGAGGGAGAAAATGTATGATTTTCTAAGATTTGTACTATGATAGCAAAGTAATGAAATGTTTTTCTCCTGTAAGTTGGTACATGCAGTAAGGTACTTCTTGGACTCCACTGATATTTTTATTTTTGCAGGTAGTAGGAAGTCTTACTTGCAAAAAGCAATCACAACCCCTACCAACTTCTTCCTTTAGGAAATAATCACCTCAATGAAGAAAATTCTCATAAAATTCTTTAAAAAGGTCAGATTGTATTGCACTGCAAGCTTTGGGATACTTTGACCTTAATGAGGATATCAAGGAAATAAAGGATATACCTTTTGTGTATTTTTAGAAATTAGCATAGTTCAATTTGAAGGGATTTGCAAAGATCATCAAGCCCAACACTACCTTAAGTCAATATTTCCAAAACAGTCACCAAGTTTCTACAAAATATATGCTGTAAGATTAAAGGACAAGGGTTTTTGTTTGCTTCTTTTTAACACTGCTCCACATTCTTATTTCAAAAAAGGCACTAAATATGCTATTCTTAAATTTATGAGTAGTCAATATTCACATTCTGTTCCAAGCAATTGGGACTGATTTGGCCTCAAACACTTATCTGTATTAGCTAGTTCTGCAGGCAGTTCAGGAAAAAAAAGCCTAGCACATTTATCTCAAACACTCACACAAGATACGTTTGAATAGAACTCTTTCATACATGTTTACTCTCTATAAGAATGTAAGTCTTTGCAAATCTTACTTCAGAAAAATAACATTACTAGTTTTAGTTATCAGTCTAACTCTTTACAATTAATGCAAGCAAATACACAGAAAAAAATGTTATTGCTATACCCAACAACAACAAAAAAGACATTCTTTAATCTAACCATGTATTAAATATAAAACGTGTCTGGAAAAAAAAATCTTGTTCATCTTGCACATGAATATACATCTTAAATCACTAGTATTTATAAATACTCCGAGAGATTCACAACTTATTATTAAAACATACCTTATTTCATCTGTTTCTGGCACTTTGGTGTAAGGCAGAATTGCTCTAACTCTCCTCCTGTCCTCCACAGGCTACAGTTTAAAATGAAAGCAAAGATAAAACTTTGTCAGTATTTCTCTCCCCAGCACTTCAGAGTGTCTTAAGAAAAGGACTTGTAACAGTCACTTATATCCCTCCAAGCAATGTAAAATTTTCAAAGCTCAAAACAACTACAAAAGCCATAACTAATATAGCTGGCTTCTACAGCTCTCATTTCGTTTGTCTTTGAAGCACGACAGGTAACATTGGCATCTTCAAAATACATTACAATAGGGTAATTTCTATGTAAAACTGTAGTTCTAGACTTTCTTCCACTTACAAAAGTTTAACTATCAGAAACATCTTTGTTTAGGGACGTAGTTCGCATGGTTTTATTAACTGCTAAAAAAATTGAGCACTTGAAAGAAGCCTCACTTTCAGAATCCTTTGTTATCTACAAGATGATTATTTAGAAAACTGTTAGATACACAAGATACCACAAACCAAGAAGTTACCTACATTACTAGATGAGAACTGCACACTTGTTTACTGACATCATTATACTTTCAGAGATATCAGCAATATGTAATAATGAGTTCTCTCACTGCAAACTTTCAGTAAAGACATCTTTTTAGTCATTGTTTTGCATCAGTAAGAATGCACTTACATATTCCTTATGCTTATCATGCAGCCAAGTATATGTGGAATTAAGGGGAGCTTTTCAAAAAAAGCAGGAGTACTGACTAACGGCATTTAAATCAATGGCTCTTAAAAATATCACTATAAAAATGTTACTACTTACCTCTGGAGGTGCTACTGGAAATAATAACTTTTCCCCCTTCAATAAACAGGACACATGACTGTAATAACCAATTAGGTCTGAGAGTGAAGCAAAGCGACGTCCACCAATGTAATAGTCTCCACACATGGCGATAATTCTGTTAATTAAAAGAAGGAAGCTTGACATAGGAAACTTCTTGTTTATAAATGGTTTTTTCCTACTTTTTTTCTTTTAAGAGAAGGCTTTGAAGCAGTGACTACATTTAGTAATATCTTGTAATACAATATTACAAGATCTCTACAAGCAGATACGCAAAACATAATTAATGGGTATTTTGTCAAAAACTACTGATAAGTATCAGAGAAAACATACTTCAAAATTGCAAAGGAAGCATAAAAAATACAACTTACTGAAACTAAAGAAATTTAACAGAAAATAAATGTATTCAACAGTATCTTGGAAAACTGACATAGTGCTTTAGTATATGCAGCAACATTATTATGTGCATCGTGCAGGACACACAAAAGTATCAAACTATATCAATAACAAATGAATCTACTTGATTACAGAATACTGAAAGAACTTCAAAAATTAGTCACTTTTCTAAAGTTATTTAGTTCCCATGCTAAAAGTTAAGAAATTACTTTGAAATAAAGAGTAAGTAGATATTTCAGTTTTTCCAAGATTTGCTATTTGACAGGAAAGAGCAAAGAAAACCTCTGCAGTTGTTTAACACAACAAAATTCTCACAAAGCTGTTTGCTCATCTTTAAGGGGTCTGTTTTTGTTAAGATGCACATTCATGAAAACACTGTCATATCAAAAATGGAAATCATAATCAGTATTCTCACTGCTATCATTAATTATTCGTTAATATTCATTACTTATTCGTTAAGTTACACAGTAAAAATAAAGAAACGCTCATTGATATAAACATCATTATTTCTGGTAGAACTATAAAACATCATTGTCTGCTTTTTGTTTTGTTTAAATTAAATCTGCAGCTGAGCTTTCAAATGAACTGTATCATAAGTAGAAAAAATATTCCTACTTTTCTCTTGAATTCTGGTTGCAGAGTGCCAGTTGTTTTTTTAAAGTCTTATGTACACCTCTACAAATTAAAGTCTAAGAATACATACTACTATTTATCATTTGATAAAAATATGAGTAATAAAGTCAAGAAATTGAGAAACAAATTATTACCAAATTGAGCACATTTTGCTTGTTAGGAAAAATAAAATCTAAGAGCTAACACCAATTCTCCTCGCAACTTCCATAATGAAAACAAATTATCTTTAGGATATTTCATAGTAAATTACAGTAGAAGTGCTCTACTTACTTTTTATTCTCTTTTCTAGCTTTGGGAGCAATTCAAAAATAAAAATAAATTCAACTGCCAAGAAACTTATCCCTCATCCAAAATGAGTACACTGCTCATCTGCAATTGCTTTTGGAAATTTTATTTTTGGATATTTTTATTTCCATTTTTTAATAGGTCATTATTTTCACAAACTACTAATCTTTCTACTTTCTTCAGAAATCAAATTGATTTTTAAGCATATTTGACTCTACTTTCAGTGCAATCAGAATATAACTAATGATATAGGCTAGATATTTTAGCATATTTTCTGTCAGATTCCTTATGAAGCTATAAACAAATTAGGTTCTAATTAAAATGTTGTGTTTCAGATTACTAATTCAAGCATAAATTATATCTGTCTTCAAAACACAGAACCAAACACTATAGGAAGCCTTCTGTAATCACACTAAATCCAATAGGAAAGACTGAAACATAAATATTTCCTCCCATAAAATGTGGTATCACTCAGTAACTCACCAACACTTCTGTGAAAAAATGATTTTAACCGATTGATATGCTATCCATTAATTGTATGGTGCATAAAGCATTTTCACCTGATGTTGACATTTTACTTTTACTGTGGAAATCAATGGGAAAAAAAACAGAGGAAGACTGTTTAGCAATGAAGGTTCACCCATTTCTAGTAGGCTATAATTGGCAAACCTCAAGCCCTGATGGAAAGAGCACTTCTGCTCTGTAGGACACAGGAGATTCATGCCCATATTTGCTTGAAAGTACTTAAAGATAATATTTTTGAGAACAGTACTTGTCTTCGGTCTGACAATTTTTCTGAGTGCAGTACTTGTCTTTCTCATAACAAAGGAAAACACACATTTAGCAAATAAATGAAATCTTAAATAATATACCCAATCTCTGAAGCACAGTATCAACAAACAAATTAATTTGCTTCAGATAGTCATTTTTTTTAGTGTGTTTTAGGGATCTTGGAATGAAAGACTATTTAAGTTCTTAATGGAATTGGGAATCTTATGGAATTGGAAATCAGTAAAGGCAATTTTCAACCTGCAATGCCAATAATCAAGTGGATGAGGTTGGCTTCAATAATAAGTTAATAGTGCAGGACTCCAGTACAGTAACAGAAAGCCACCATTAGATATATATATATTTTATTTATATATTTTCTCCTATTGTTAGGCAAGAGCCTGTTCCTAAATCATTATCTGTATAGCTGAGAAACCAAAATTGTTAGCTCAGATGACAAGATGCAAACATGACATACTATATGTGTGGTACACTGTCTGCATTTACGAGTTACGAGCTTGTGTCAATGCTAGATCAGGACCTACGAGCTACATTTCATCACACAGCAGATGCATTCAAAAACTCCCTACATTTGTAAGTTACACACATAGTGGCTTATATGATGGTATCTTAGATAACTCCCTCTTTCACAAGTAAAAGAATTTAGTTTGCATTTGTTGCTTCAATTAACTGTTCTGTCAAAGGTTTCTTCTGTTTCCAAAGAAACTTGCTATTTGACCTACATTCTTCTTATTTGCTGTCGTGTTTGGTGAAAATGAACACTGCATTGCAACACTTGATTTGTTAACTAACATTCAAGCTTTTCTAAGCACACAACTCATTTACACTGAAGAATAAATGAACGTATGTTCATTAACATACAGATACAGCTTGCTAATGCTGAAATAATCCTAGTTAGAGTTTGGATAAAGGGCTATTTGTTTTTGGAACAATTAATTCTAACACCAGCTGCAAATTGTTTCTAGCAAACCCTTATTAAATACATAATCTCTTCACTTCTTATTTTATTCCTACAATTTAAGGAGACAATCAGATTTATTAGTACTTTAGCACTTAAGTATGCCCTGTGAACTAAAACGACAACTGAAGACCAGATCCAAAACCATCTTCATGGCTAACAAAATCTGCATTTACTTTAAGTCTATTCACAACAGCTTAAAACAAGTGTCTCTCTTTTGATACTGAGTTTCCTGCAAAAGGATTCTTAAGTAGCATATTTTAGAATAACTAAGCACAAGTTAAAAAGTATACCATAAAATGAAAAATCAAAAATATTCTATTATAATACAGTGCTTATCTGTTGGCATAAGAGAACCATAAGACAAAAATAAACAGATTACAGTAATTTAAAAGAAAACATTTTGTTCTCACCTGAAGTGATTGACATTTGTTTTACTAAGGAATGAAAGCACAAATGAACCTGGTCTCCGATCACTTTCTCGAATAAGGTAACTTCCAGGTTTTCCTGCCTGTCGAAGACGTTCTTCTGCAATTGTTCTGTCAAGCTTTCCATGATACCACCTGCAAGAAAAGCACAATAATATGCATAGTTAGAACTTAACGTTTTTGTTTATTCTTGTAGAATAGACTTGCAAAGCCAAAGAAAGCTCTCAGAACTGATGCAACTGCAATCTCATTAAAAAAAAAATTACCACATACTTATGTGTGTGACCTCTTAATTTACTCCAAGTGCTTCTAAGACAGCACAGATTTTAGATAACCTGTTTTGCCAGATAACTCACATTCTGAATGAACTCAAGATGCAGAGGCTATATATGTCATCTTTTTCCTCCTCCCTGATTTGCTTGTTTTAAACACAATCAGAGATGACACCTGACTTGAAGACTCTTACATTTTAACATAAAAACGAAGCCTAGGCTTCATTTCAGGCTGGAGTAGCAAAGTGCCTGTTCTCATCCCACACCAATAATCCAGCAGCAAAGCCTGCATCAAATAGGAGTGACAGTAGTATCCAAACCACTGTCCAGTTCCAGAACAGTCTTAAATTACAATTCATGCCCCATCTGTTACAAGCTAGTGCAGATGCACAGCAAATTCAGACCATAAAATATGACAAAAGAGCATTTCAGTCTGTAAGGTAAAGACAAGACACTTAACAGTGAAGCATTAATCAGCTGCACTTCAGTTCTTTGGTTTATATAGCTCCCACCAGAACTCTCTATTCTAAATGATCCAGTACTGGGTTTACATACACACACACACAGGAAAACAAAAAGAAGAAAAGGAGGGAGCAATTAAAATAAAGTGGTGTTCTCATGTCCTAATCAAGGAAATATATCTAGGTCCATTTGAAGGCTGCAGTTTGTTATAGAGCTACATAATGCAGTAATTTATTAGGTCTGCATCCACCAACTAATGATGCTTAGATTCAGACTTTGATTTCTACACTCAGGAAAACACCTGAGTTTTCATATTGCCACAGTTACACAGTAACTAAGTTATTCAGTACTTCAGACCAGCCACTCGATTCTGCCAAACATACACAAGCAGGTAAGAGTTATAAAAAATGAATTCTGAAATAGATGTGAAAAGTACCTTTAAAGGAAAAAAAAAAATCCAAACAACTAAGCTGCTGATGAAATCTAGCCAGAAACATTTATTTTACAAAATGGAAGCAAAAGCAGAAATTTTCCTTGAGGGCAGCTTTTATCAGAATGAAGATCAGTCGGACTCTGCAGATAAGCATCACATACTGCAGGAGCAGCAGCACCTGTGCAGATACTGTTTGCCCTGGCAAGGCTGTATTTTTGCTGGTATAGGTCTCCACTGCTTCTCTTCCTCATCCTGAGGAAAACAAGCTAAACCAGAAAAAATGCCACATTGTCTGCACGCCCGCGCAGCAGCTCCAGCAGGCCAACCAGGCTGCAGAGCTGGTGCCTTGCTCACTGCATTCCTGATTCCAGAACTGCACGGCCTTGCTGGCAGGAACTGCCAGCTTACAAACGGCCTGCACACAAGTGGATGGCACTGCTCCGTCTGAGAGCCCTTTGTGGAACTGAACTGTATCAGGATGGTCTGTTTCAAATTACCTAGGACAAAATATTCTGCTTGTCAGCGGGCACAGTGTGGCTTAAATCCTGTTAATTACAAGCATGACACAACCTGGCTTCACTCTTCTGGAAGGATGGCTTTCTGAAAGGAATGAACTCCCAGGATACCCAAGAAACTTTCCTGATCAAGAAATTATTTGAATCCAACATTCCATGAAGTCTATTTTAAACTAACAATGAGCTCACTCAGCTTTTATTTCTTCCTACTTATCACCCACTTAAGAAAAATGATCGTAGCTTCATTGAGACGCATTATCTTTGATGCCAAACTTAAAGGCACATTTTCAAAATCTGGATGATGTTAATAATATGGAGTGCAAATAGGAAGAACACAACAAATACACTAGATAAAAAAAACGCGTGATTACTCGCCAATTAAGTGCTCACCTTTTTGATATTTCTCACAATAATGGTCACTACTAACCTGGATGCTAACACATTAAGATCAGAAGTTCTGAACAAAGAGGACACCCTCGAAGCTGTTGCCCTGCATTTAACTTACAACTGAAGGTAACGCACAAGTGCCAGTAGAGAAGTCCATACACAGCAGTGATAACAGAAAACAGCTCAAGTGATATCCTCAGGAAGCCTCTGCAGATAGCATACATCTTCAGAAAACAGGATACAGACTGAAGTACAAGCTTTTATGATACCATGACAGTAAGCAAAATGCTTGTTGTGAAGCAACTGCATTTTTCCAGAGACTGAAGTTTCATCACTAAAGAAACACTTTATTCAAGCAAGATAGCATGGTAGAGTGCTGACAGATTATGTTTTTAAAAGCACATCTTTTACTTCACTCAGCTATCACTTGATCTCAATGAAGAGGTACTCTGCAAATTTTCATCATTGCCTTCACACAGTTTAATAGTAAACATGAGTAAAGAATATTTAACGATATTGTCATACTTGTTCTGATTTAAGGATATCAAGTGCTCGGTTATCTTTTTTGGTATATATCTAGTAGTATTATCTTTCTTAAAAAAAAAAAAAAAACCCTTGCTAAGCCATAGGTTGATTTTGTAGTGTTTTTTTTTCTTTGAAATACATCCACAGATCAATTTTTCGTTCAACACTAATTAGTGTGCCGAGTACAAATTCATATTAGTGAAAAATATCATAATTTATGGTGTTATAAAGGAACACCCACCCAACACACAATGCTATCTGAAAAAAAAAAATACAACAAATGACTGAAACTGTGGAATCAGTCCTACTCATTGCAGTTTCATCAGACAGTAAAGAGTACAGACAACCTAAAGGACAGGACAGGTCCTCTGACTTTCTTCCTCAATCATGTATCTTCCGGAAGCTTGAGTTCAGTCTCTCCAAAATGCACTACTGAAACATACTCTTGCCTCTTAGGAGGCTCTGCAGAACTAGGAAATCTATCTGTCACAACTTCAGCATTTTCGGCCTAGTGTAATGTACGTGTAACTAGAAGAAACATAGCCTGTTCACAGGAGTAAAACTGAGTCCTACCTACAGTGCACTACAAGATTCATTAAAGGAATTAAGGTTTGGATAGGAGGGTGTCAAGTGCAAACAGCTGTGCAGCTGTTCCTGAACAGAATGTTGCTGCCCTGGCTGAGACTCTTAATGCTTGTGCACTCAGAACAGTAACTCACTGCTATTTGGATGTATATCCTTTATCACTGCCAAAGGCGAGACCCCTATCATTGCTAGTCACTTCTGTTTTCTTGTCTAATCTTATGTAAGAACACTTATTTTTAACATTAGCTTTCTAGATATTTATATGTTAATAATATGCTTTTCTTGATGTTTTAAGTTAACATTATTAAACAATACTGAATTAAACAGCAGTGATTTGACAATACTTTAGATGTTGTAAGGTATGAAAAGTTATGGAACAATTCAACTACAGAATGTCATATCAGCTTTGGATCATAATCTCAGTTGTTGTTTCCATGACCAGCTGTTTAGGCACTGCTGTAACAAACCTATTACTCACACCGTGACCTTTATTTTAATTCTAAGACAGTATCAATTACACACGTCCTCGTTTCACAAACTAGTCTGATGCTGTGCAAAAAAATGCTTCCATCTGTTGGTTTAAATCAGAAACAGAATGTTCAAAACTTCAACCCCAAGTACCATAATCTTAGTTACTGCAAGCAAACAAGGAAAATACTGCATCAGCACAAGCTGCTTCTATGAAGGTACAAGCACCATGCAGCAACCCAGGAGAATGGTGCTACCTTGGGTCAGTAAAAGAGGAGCACAGTGGTTCTCCACAGAGCACAGAAGAAGCAAGGCAGCAGACACCCAGCCATATCTGTCCCATCAAACCTAGCCAACGCTTCTTTCTGGGAGCAGGAATGTGATCACATCATATCCCTAAAGAAGCTTGTGGTACAGTAACAGGACTTCTGGCCCCACAGACATGCTACTAAGTCCATCCAAGAGACAGGCTGCAAAGCAGATGGTGGAGTTGCCATCTGGAAGGAGGCAGCTGTTACTGTGTGTGGAAGCATGTCACATTGTTTGAACAAGTACTTTTATTTGCATGTTTCCTTTTTAAGTGCAAGAAAAGCAAATGCGGATTTGTTGTTCCATTCAAGAATCTTGCTCTTGCAGCATGGGGCAGTTTTAACTTGGAAACAATGTAGACCAGGAAGAAGGCAAAGCAGGAAAAAGCACTAAAGGAGTGCAAAAGTAATTTTTGCAACTTAGTAGAATGAGGATACAGATAATAGCTGGAGATCTCCCTTCTACTACTTAGAAACATATTACAGCGCAGAGGAAAAATCACTGGATTCACTTCACTCAACGCTCATCTTAGCCGCACACCTTGCTGCAACAACCAAATACAAAAGAAATAAAGAATTTCTAAGAGATGTGGTCAGAGCTCCCTTCTTAACAATACACAGTCAATGGTTTAGTACTTTTTTTTTTTTTATACACACACTACAAACTTTTGTTATCACCTCCAGATTCTACATAAGCTGTGCTCCCTTCGTAAAGCAAAAGAGAGCAAAGGTATGATTACCTTAGACTAGGAAAATCCTTCAAAAAATATGGCACAGCAGTCTTGAGTAGACTCATGGACAAATGAAATCAAAACCAACAAGATATCCTGTGCTCTTGTTTCTTATCATTCTGTTAACACCAGCTATTCCCTCTCAAACTTCCCATGCTTGGTAATAAACAATGGCAGACCTGACACTGCAGTGTTTGTCTCCTTTCAGATTTGCCAGTTCTTCAGTTTGAAGCACATTCTTAGTCCTACTATTTTCATCCCGATTCTGCCTCTTAACAGCATCTGTCAGATTCACAAAGCTGCATTCTGCGTAAAGCTGCACTACTTCCTTTATGTATTCTATTTGCAAAGATTAAGCAGTTTCACTTGGATTTTTATAAATTCACTGACTAATTCTGTCTTGCTAAGTCTATCACTCCATAGTCAGCAGTTTTTGACAGGGTCTTTGCAGTTCTCAGCAATGCAAAAAAACTTCCTGCCTGAGAAAGCTCTACAAACATGGATCATATGCTACACTGATTGCAGCTGCAAAATACTGGAAGGAGAAGAAACTAACCTGAAGCTATGCAGGTGTTCTTTGTCCAGTATGGATGAAATCGGAATGTTTAGTACTACTAGTGTTAGTACTAAGGTTAGTAATGTTTAGTAGGTTAAGTAAGGGTTGTTAATCCCTTTCACATACTCATGCATTTTGTACAAAGAGGTGGAATGCAAGTACACCTGATGAAGAATAAATCTGCTTATATCCTTTTATTGTTCCAAACCTCCTTAGAAACACTTGATAGAAACCAGAGCCATGCTGCGCTTGAGGACTAGGAACTAAGCAACAGACATCAGTCCCATGGTAGGACTTGCACATAGCCCCAGAAACCACTAAAACTCTTCCAAGCAGATGATATATCAACTATGGACTTGGGAAGAAAAAGCCCCAGCAACTTCATTAAGACAAGTGAGGTTCTGTAAGTTTTAGTATTTTAGGGATAAACAGCATATGAACAGCATACTATTATCAGAACAGAGATGTGAAAGCAGCATAACAGTATACAACGCAAGCACAGTATTCCCAACCCTACCAGTACCTATTTGCTAAAAAGAACACTGACTGCTATTTCCCTTTTGCAAAAGCAACTTATAAACAAATGAAATACAGCTAAAGACACTGAAAAACAACTTGCATTTTCTTAGTAAAATGTCAGTTCAGATGAGAATTCAGGAACTCAATACAGTTTTTAGCAAGTAGTTTCTCATTTTTAAAAGTTACTCATCTTCACACACTTCCCACTAATGCCTTCTGGTCAAAGAAAGTCCTTTTTCTATATAAACTGAGATCAATGCTGCTACTACAGAAACAATGTCAATATTGCTACGCAAATGAAAAGATATTCCTTGACAACAACTGATTAATTTCTAGGATAATAATCTTTTCTGCTGATAACTCCATTAAATGCATCATTAGCTCCTTAACTTCCCTCCTCCCTGCACCTTACCCTCTCCTGCATTCTCCTTGTCTTTATTTTCTGTCAGCTATGCCAGCTTTGCTCAATCATCACTAACTGAAACAGAAATTCTCTGCTTCTTAGTGCCAAATCTTGGCTTTCACCTCCTAGTCAGTGGTACAACTCTGGGTGAGCACCCAAAGGAACCAAGCAGGGCTTTTTGTTCTGTGCTTCATTCTTGTCTTATATGCTAGAATGTTTCCTTGCTTCTTGCCCATGGAGAATTGTTGCTCTAAGGAGAAAATCCTGACATCTCTAGACTTTCAAGCTAGGAACAATGCATAAAGTAAAAGATGTCCAATGCCTCCCACACACAATAGAAATAACAAGAGAATATACTCAATTGCATACAATTAATTAAACCACTGACCCTAAGATTATGACATCAATAAAACTGTGTGTAGAGCTAAGACAAAACAGAACCTGCTTCTAAAATTGAATTACAGAACAATTACTGCAGAGGCTTTGTGATGTTTTGGAAGAATTAAGGTATTTCCCATGTATATCTTTGAAACAGTAAAAATAACAACAAAAAAATCTCCACAGATTCTTAAAATGAACAAAAATCTCTCAAAGAAAAGGTACTTAGAAATAGCTGTGGTTTGAACAAGTTAATGTTTGTAAGTCACAGTGTTTCAGATTAGCAAAATATCCAAATATGAATCCTGTAAGGCCTCCATTGTTATTCATTAACAGAGGGAAATGTAGAAAATAAACTGATATACTTTTGTTCTTAAATTTCATACACAAAAGGCTGATGCAGTTCATATATAAAATAAGCATACAAAACCCAGCAAGCCACAGACAGAATATCCTTTTGTGTGTGTACTACATGCGGGTCAGCATTTATATATATGCTTAATTTTACAGGAAACAGGTGGACTTAAAACAATAATAGACCAAACATTTTAGGAAAAGAAAAAAGCCTTAAATAAATCCTCACAAAATTATATGATTCTTGAGCTGATTATCAAAGACTGACTAAACCCCCACAGCTTCTTGAAACTACTTCAGGAAAGAAAGCAGTGTACTCTACAAGGGGAAGTTCACAGAAGGAACCCCTGTGCAAGTATCTCCAAGTAGCTAAGGATGGGAGAAATAATATAAACACCCCTGCTGGGGCAATGGCAGTAATCTTTAACAGAAAATCATAGCATTGCAAATGTAGTTGCAAAGTCATCTTCTTCAAACACATGCAACTAAAATATCTCTACATTAGCACGTATAGGAAAGTTTATACTTACAAACAAATAAAAACAGCTGTCATTTGAGGATGGTCGAGTACTACTGTTTCAATTCAACAAAAATGAAAACCCTTAAAAAAAAGCCAAACAAATTGAAACTTGAAGATGAGAAATCACTTTTTTTTAGAGGGGAGGGTGGGAGGAGGGGGCACTTGATTACTAACAGTGGTTTCATTAATGGTGGTGAGGCAGCTCCTCACCACAATGCTGCTCTTGTATTCGACAGCTGGAGAAAACAAAATGAAAAAGATGCTCATGGGTTGAGACATGAACAGAGAGATCACTCACCTAATTAGCATCACACGTAAAACAGCCTCAACATAGAAAGATTAATACAATTTATTGTCTACTGCTAACAGACTGGGGCAGTGAGAACTAAGGTTAAGCTAAACAGACCTTCCTCCTACCCCACCACTCCTAACTCCTCTCACTGAGCAGCAGATGGGAACAGGCAATGGGGGCTGCAGTCAGCCTACAGTGCTTCATCTCTGCCTGTCCCCCACGGTCACTCTGCCCTCGTCCTCCTCCTCCTCTGTGCCTAGAGCTTTCACGTTCATTTACCAGCAGTGGTTCCTATACAACTTTTAAAGTACACCTATTAAAGTAATAGAAAGATAACTTAAAAGGAAAAGTTATGTATTACAAGCAAACTGATTACCTAATTAAGCAACACTATTAACTAACCTAGAATTTATTTAAAAAGCAAATTCCGGAGCTTTTACAGTAAAAATTAAATTTGTCAACATAAAAAATATTGAAATGCTTTATTTATTTTCCTAAGGATTTCTTGTAGTTTAAAGCCTTTGCTATTAGTTAATGTCACTGAGGTGATTCCAGAGTACTTTAAGCAAAGAGGTCTCATAACAGTAATCTTCAACTATATAATCAGCACGTTTACATATACCATCATTACAAAATGACTACTGGGGATTGCCAGCCTGTCCTTCCACCCAGTTCTTCAAGCAGATCAGATATAGCAGGCTGCTCAGAGCCGCAGTCAGCTTACATGCATCTTCAAGGACAGATTTAATGATCTCTAAGGCATTGCTGTTGCAGTATTCTGACTAGCACCAAAGTTAAACAAACAAAACAAACTTGTTTTCCATATTCAAGTGTAATTTCAAGTTCTTTTTTTTTTTTTTTTTTCCCTCTACCTTCTTTTTTGCCACTAGGTAGCAAACAGAAGAGCTTAGCTCTTTTATCTTAGCTCCTTCCCATCACACACAAGATGAGCAAGATCCCTTTTAGCCTCTTCTCCAGGCAAAATAATCCAAACCATTAACTTGGTGGTCCTGTGCTGGACTTGGTTACAAGCATTTTCAAGGATAGAGACTTCATAATCCCCAAGGGCAGCCTGTTGAGCATTCTGACTACCACCAAAGTTAAAATAAATGTTGTGTCCTTTTTTTCTGTATTCAAGTGTAATTTCAAGTTTTTAATTTTTTTCCTACATCAACCTGTCCTATCAGTAAGGAGGAGAGCTTGGCTGTCTTATCTTTGCTCCTTCCCATCATGTGTAAGATGGATAAGATCCTCTTGAGTCTACTCTCCAGGCAAAACAGTCCAAGCCCTTATCTTAGTGGTCCCACGCTGACCTTGTTCCTACACGTCTGCCTCTCCCTTCTACAGGGAGTCCAGCACAACACCTGAGATGTGCCTCAGCAACACTGAACGGAGGGGAAGACTATCTCCCCCATTACAAGGACAGTGTAACGTCCTTGTAACGTCACCTGAGACACCACTGATAACCCTTTTTTTGCTTGTCTCTCAGAACCACTTGGTCCTGATGCAGCTGTGAAGAACTGCTTTCCACCCAGTCACTCCCCTGCATATACTGGTGCTAGCCCTTGTAAAGGACAGTTACGCATTTCCTCTGCTGAATTTCAAGAGATCCCACACCACTTTACCTCACCCACCAGCTACATCAACCCTTTGGTTTTGTCACTGTTTGTGAACTTTCCGAGGGTGCACTCTGTCCCATCACTGCGATCAATAACCACGTTAACAGTATGGGCTCACGGGTACAATCTGGGGAACACCTGCCTCCAACTTCATTTCCTGTCACAGATCACCAAGCCCCTTTGACCCAACTTCTAAGTTGGCTTTTCAACCGCACTTCCACTTACCCAACCTGTGTGCTGTTAACTTATTTGCTATATACTACAGGAGACAGCGATAAAAGCTGTACTAAAGATGAGGTCAACAGTATTCACTAATCCTCCCGCACGCACCAAGCCAAGGACCCCACTATAGAAGGTAATCTAGTTGGTTAAGTTTAATATTCCCCTCAGAAACCCATGCTGACCACTATCCATCGCCTTCAACACAAAACAGAACAAAAAGACAGAATCAAGTGAAAACAAATTTTTCTTCCATTCCAGATGGAAAGAGCAGATGTTTTATGTAAAAGGTAAAGAACAGTAAAGGCTGTCTGCACATGTATAAAACAGGAGAGGGAACCTGACAAGCATTTGAATGACACTAACATTTCATTGGTGCTGAGCATAATTTGAAGAAAGGCAGAGGAAAACAGAATTGTTCCACTGGGACACTTCTATGAAGCACAGAGATCACATTAAAACATGGTGCCTCCTATGATGCCCACTAGTGAGATAAATTCCAAGATTTCTTGGTTTAGTTTTATTAAAGGAGAAAGAAAGATATGGGATAAAGTGAAAAACTAATGCAGGAGTATGGAAACAATGGATGGGATCCACATTTGAAGAGACCCAAACCCATGCTGGTAAATTCATGCTTCTCCCCACTGCCTCCCTACAAAACATTAAAACAAGAAAAGATGAAGGAACACGGCACAATGTTGTATTTCACAATAGGACAGGCCAGAGACAAAGTCAGTCAGTCTCACACTGATATTCCAGAAATCGATATATGACAAAATTCAAACAAAATAAAGTATAAAGAGAACATTCAATCTGCAGATGAAGTGACGCCGCCTCATATTAGCTAGAAATACTGAAAATTCCTCATCAAACCAGCATCAAATCCTGTTCTACTGCCATTTCTCCTCATCTAAAGCTTCCTTTTGTATACATATCTATCACATCAGTTTACTTACTGCTTTGTTTCTTTTGTATGGTTACGTGCAATTTTGCTCTGCTGCTCTTAACCGTGCATTGAAGGCAGTGTTTCTTACACCACGTATTTAACCATAACTAAAACTAGACTTCTTCAAACCAATTTTGTAAGTGGCCAATTCAGTACACTAATCAGCCACTTCAGATAATAATCAATTCCTGCTCCCCATAGAAGGTAAAAACCTCATTTTTTTGAAAGAAGGAAATCTAGCTGCTAACTACATTAACATTAAACAGCAATGGAACCTCATACACTAAAATCAAGTTATATTCCATCTAATTTTTAATGTTTTTACAGAATCTAACTAAATATGCCAACGTTATTTCCCCTTAGTTTTCACAGCAACAAATTTATTGGCATGGAAAATGATCCTCAACCAGTATTCTGGAAAAAAAAAACAAAAAATCCAAAAACCATGTTCTTTTTGTATTAGTTACCCAAATAAACAAACGTTGCACAACTCTGGACTTGCCACCTTTGACAGACTTACCTGAAAAACCTGGAATTCACTCTACATTTGGACATAAAAATATTATTTCCTGCAATCCTTGCATGTACACTGTTTCCCTACACATCTCTCTATTTTCAGCTTTATCTCACTATGATATTGCTTGAACAGAGTGACTAAAAATATATCTGCTTTGGGAAAGCTTTTTTTTTTTTTAAACCAGATAGTATTTTGACAGCCTGTTTCATTTTGTAACGTTGTTAGCTTTCAATTTCATCTGATTTCCGTTTAAAACTGCTAAACATTGTTTAAAAAAACACCATATGAAACTGCAAATTTTGATGAAATACCCAGTAACTGCTTCTGCTGCCTTAATAGAACAAAGACATCCCAAATAATCTTGCCAAGTAAAATTTTTAGCCTAATATCCAAACATCTAGCCTATTTCACGTATCGCTGGTTGGTTACTAAATTAGATAGCATTTGCTAATTTTGAAGGTCAATCCCTTAGAACATCTCAGACCTCCTTCAACCTGTCAGTTGCACTTGGCAGATGAGAAAAAAAGCAGAGAAGAACTAAGAACAAAACAACATAGAATTGCCCATTTTATTCCTTAGCATCCTGTGCTTCCCACCCAGTATTAAACTACAACATAAATATGCCTTTGCTACACTCCAGAGTAATGGAAAACTACACATGCATGCTGAACAGACAAGTCCTGAGTCAACTTTGCTCAGTATCAAAGAAGATGAGTATCAACACTACCTGGAAATTTTGTGTTTTTGGTTACGGAGAACCTGTTACATGCTGACAGTGTCTTTCTAATACTAGAAAATCCAGGAAAACATATTCAGAGACGACACGTTCCCGTTTTCCTTAGCACATGGAAAAGAAAAAATTTAAGTGTATTTATTAGGTGCTTGCTATCAAAGATGAACATATCCTGACTGCTCCAAGCAAAGCGTATTTACAGTATCTTGATGGGAAGTACAGAATTTGCATTTGTTTTACTTCTCATCTCTTCAGGTTAGCTACTGTGAAAATCTGCATGTCACGTACATGGTGCTTAGAAACTTAATCATATAAAAAAGCGTGTCATTTACAACACCTCTATGGTCACAAACTTGTAAACTGAGAATTCACTCAGATTTATTTTTTTTAATTTGCAAAGCAAGTCAGCAAATGAAAAGGTTATAAAGTTGTGCTTAAGTTTTTACAAAAAGCTTTGTTTCGTTCCATGCACAAAAGTCCAACTTCAGACTGCAGTACAAAGTAGGAAATACCAGGAGCAGCTTTTACCAGATTATTTTGTGTAGAGTCAGTAACCAGCAATTCAGTAAATCCTGAAATGTGATGCATGCCAAGGGAAGGCAAAGAAGCCCAGTGAGTTTTACTGTTGTGAAATAAAATCTCTTTTCATTCTTGTACAAGAGATAATGTCACATAATGCAAAGCCAAGAGAGAAGAGTATTTTCAGTTTTCTGAGATGCATACATTATTTATAAGCAAATAAGACAAAGAAACAAAACAAAGTCACAGAATTATCCATCAAGCCGATCATGTATGCCTCCCATAAAAACTGAATGAATTAGGAGGAAGTGGGAAAGGGTGGAGCTGGCAGTCACATTTAAACAAATGGAACAGCAGTTTTGTAATCATATCCAACTGGACAAATTTAATCTTAACTATAAATTCAATTATTGTTCCTAAAGACTTATAGTGGACCTTTTCCTGTATAAGATTATAGATAATATTGATCTTTGTTTTGGTAATAAATCAGGAGTTTAATTTCATAGAAGCAGATGGTACGTCTAGAAAGAAAGGGCCCTTCCAAAATAAAACAGCAGGACTGAGAGGATGCAATTTACTATCAGCATATGGCCAATCTGAATGACTTAAATACAAACGATGAAAACTGACACCGTAGATAGATGAATGAGAACGCAGTTCTATTCAATCAATTTTTTATTGAAAAGTCACACACCAAGGGTTATGTGATTAAAAAAAAAAAAAAGCTGCTAAGAACATGGAGGTAGGAGGTATGTATAAATTTTCCAAAATTCTTCATTTGTTGGATTTTTTTAAATGAAGGGTTCTTAAAGAAAGCTCAACTCAGAGTTATGCTCCGGTTTTGCAAAGATTTCCATCTCCCTTTTGTCTGAATAAGGTACTAATAACCAGAGCAAACTGGGGCCTGTGCAGCCTTCCCCTCAGCACACACTTGTCAAAACTCTTAAAAACAGACATCGCTCCAGCACTTGAGACACTGGACAATGCTCTGACAGCAAATTCCACTCCTATCTGTGGATGTCCTAAGGTATTTAAGACCAAACAAGTGGTCATTTATAATCCATCACCCCATTTCCTAAAGACACTTCCAAAAAAAGTCTGCACTTTCTCTGACTAACATAACTGGATCTAATGGAAAACAAAGCAGACTGATCTTCCAGAGAGAAAATCAGAAGCAGGGAATTGTTCATTCTAATGATTTTACAAGACAATTCTCAGGAAACAATTTCACATTCGTGTGCCTCTATTTCCCTCCTGATCCTTTGTCAGAACTGCCTAATCATGTTTCCAACTCATTAGTGATGCCAGTCAAAGGCTGTTCAAACACCGTCTGCACAAAACAAGGTCTTAAGTTAGCAAACTTCCACAGAAAGTCAAGAAATCAGGAGATTACTAGGAAGACTGTCAAAGTGAGAGAGATGAATGTAAAAAGGATCCATAATAGTACACTTTTATGACCTCCTGATGATTTCAGTGGCTTCTGAAACCATGAAAATACATGAATTGTGCAGAAGTCTCTGATAGTGGAATTAGGAAAGAATGCAGCAAAGAGTGCAAATTCAGATGGGCTTTCAGGTTGTCTTTCTGATCTGTGCCTTGAAAATATCTGCCCAGCCTCATGGTTTCACAGAATCACAGACTCATTAAGGTTGGAAAAGCCCACTATGATCATCTAGTCCAACTCTTTCAGTACCTTGAAGCCTAATGTCATCTACTATCCCCGTGAAACTCCAGGAACAACACATTTCCAGACACTATTTGGTGCAAGCAATGGAGCTTTTGAAACAAGTTCATTTCTTAAATAACCAGGCACCCCCTCAGAGGATTGTTTTCTGCACTAATACTGGGCTTGCAGTGCTTCAAACAAACCTGCAGGCTTCCTCCACTTCAATCCAAAGGTTGTGCATGGAGTACTCATTAATTACACGAACTCCACACAGCATTATCTCATCCTATATTTTTTACACAATATAAATTGAGAACTGCTCTGCTCGGATTGCAAAACTCTGCTACCAGCACCACAGGACTTCCATTCACCTTAACAGAGAGATAAGAGAATGAACTCCAACAGGGGGTTTGCGGGATTTTCTTTTTCACCTGTGCCTCCTGTCTACAAACTTAGACAAACTAAAAACAGCCTTGCTTTAAACAGGCTGAGCGGCGAAGTCAGGCGCTATTCTATAAGAATAGCCCGCCCACTATTTTAAAGTAGAGGAAGAATTCTACTCATTCTAAACTCGCGTTCCAGAGCGAGCAAACCTCATCCTCCCTGCTCCGCCAAGGCAAACACGTGCGTGCAGCCTCCGTGATGTTCCTGTACGACATAAGAAAAGTTTCGCTGTTTGCCTTTTTTTTTCCCTTTAAGTTACAAACAACGGAATGCAGAAGGATGACACGAGGAAAGCAGCCGCTTTGCACCACGGCGAGGTCTCCGCCTGTTACGAAGTTACCGACGCAGTCCCGAGGCGCTCCGGGAGGCGCCCCCGGCCTCCCGCCGCCGCACGGACACGCGGCGCTGCGCGGAGCCGCGCTCTTCCTGCGCTCCGGGAGCGGAACCGGGGGGGGCGGCCGCGCGGTGCGGCGGAGGGGCGCGGTACTTACTGGTTGGTGGGGGGCGCGTTCAGCGGGATGGCCACCTCCTCCTCCTCGTACTCCGGCCCGTCCAGCGAGTCGCCCTCGTCCACGGCCGCCAGCCCGCCGGCCGGGGGCAGGGGCGGCGGCGGCGGCAGCGGGGGGAAGGCGGCGGTGCCCGGCTCGCTGGGCGGCGGCGGGGCTCCGGCCGAGCCGAGCGCCAGCAGCCCCAGCGCCGAGCACAGAGCCGGGCCGGCGCCCGGGCTGTCCCCGCCGGATCCGGAGCCGGGCGGGAAGGGGCCCTGCGGCCCCGGCGCTTTGCCGCGGCAGTGCCCCGGCTCGGCGGCGGCCGCCGTCCCGGCCGAGGAGACCGAACCGCCGTCCTCGGCCCCGGCCTCGGCCGCCATCATGTTGAGCCTCGCCCCCCCCTCCCCTCCGCCGCTCGCCCGCCCGCCGCCGCACGCCGGGGAGGTGGCGACAAAGGGGCCCCGGCCCGCCCCGCCCCGGCGGGGAGCGGAGCCGGGACGAGGGCAAAACTCTCCCGGCGGAGACGGGGCCGCGAACAATACCCGGCTGGGCGGGGGCTGCGCGCTCACGGCGGCTCCGCAGGGCCCCGGCGCGGCTGCCTCGGCCCCGCCGGCCGCCAGGGGAGCGGCTCCGCCGCCCCGCGCGCTCTCCCCGCCCCCGTGTGCCCGCGAGTGGGGGGGGGGGGAGGGGAGTAAGGAGAGGAGGGGGCGGGACGGGTCGCGCATGCGCGCCTCTGCCCCGCCTCGTCCGCACGGGCGCGTGCGCGGAGCGGGGCGTGTAAAGAAGGGGGAACGTCGGCGCCGCGTGGGAGAGGAAAACGCGGTTTAGGAGCGGCCCCGCGGCCCGCCCCGCGCTGATGTGGTGGGACGGGGCGGCGGTTCGGGCGATCGACAGCCGACCTTCCCTTTGAAGGGAAAAAGCAGAAAAAAGCTATGGGAGATAAAAGCGAGGAAAAGCGGCGGGTGGCGCGGGGGCACCAAGGGGCCGCGGGGACGGTGCGCTCGGAGCGTGCTGGGCTCGTGCTGCGCCTTGCGCCGTTGGCGAGGCTCCCGCGGTACCGCGCGCGGCTCTGCTGCCTGAGCTTCAGGCTGAGCGCGTAGGAAAGCGCCTCGTGCTCCACGGGCGCTGCGTTACAGGCGTTGCCGGCAGTATACCGTGGAGAGGCTTTTTGTTTCTTGTTGTTTTTTTTCTCTCTCAGTAATAAGAGAGCTGGCAGATAGCAGCACGTTGACACTTGCACGCCTCTCAAAAGTTCTCAGAAGGCATCTAAACATTCAGGTTTTCAAAGCCTTGTGTTACCAAAAGAATTAAGTGAATTTCTCCCGAGGCCACTAAAACAAACTCCTACTCCCGCTTCCACCGCCCTGCAGCCAACCTCCTTTTATCTACCGAAATGAACCTTCGTATCTTGCCTTCCGAAGGCAGAATCTGCTTGCAGATCCTGCAACGCTGCGAGTACCCGTGGGATGCTGGACTGGTGCCCGGCGTCAGAGCAGACGCAGGCTGTGTCCTTCAGCTCACGGAATCGCAGCACATACATACCCTGCTGTTCCGTTAAAGAAATTACACTCTCAGCAGCCATCTCTCACAGTCTTGATTTCTGCATTGCCATATTTCGATCCTATATGTAACTCCAAGTTGTCTTGCAGCCCACTGACTCCGTGGGCTTCTGTTTACTGCTGTTTGCTTTCCCTTACAGGTTTTTAAATTAAGCGACTTTAGCAGAGTCTTGTTGTAGAAGTGATATTCCTAAACATAGAGCTGCAGTGTAAATATTTATAAGGTTGCCTTGAGGAGACAGGCTTTTCTGAGTGCCTTAAAGGGTGACAGCATGTGTATATGAGGATGGAGACCAGGGCATCTGTGCTAGGAATTTCCTGCAGAACTGAGTAATGTAACTGCAGCACTCCTTCAAGAGATGTAGTCTGGGGAGAGCAGTTCTAAATGTGGCAAGGAATCCACAGAAAGGGAATTTCTTGTGAGATCAGCCAAGTTGTTGCATCCCTGCCCCTGGCACACTGTTTCTTTCCACTTTGCCAGCAAAAGTCATCTGTCCCAGGTAACACACACCCTTCGCGTTTCCTCTTTTTTAAAGGCTTTCAGGTTGAATTCCAGGCTTTGGTGGGGCTTTATTTAAAGGAATATGTTTGAGTGAAGGACAAGTGTAACAACACTTTAATACTTGTGCATTTACGGTTCTGCTTTAACAAAAGTTTAGGTACAAATGTTGTAGTGTAGTTCCTTCTTCATCCTCACTGTGGGTGATGCTGGGCTAGGTTTTCTGAGTAGTGTGTTTGCATATGGCCCAATGCAGGTTTGCAGGATGGCAAATCTGAGAATACTGGCAGTTTTGTTCTTTGCCGGCTGTTGGGTGTGGTGTCTCTGAGTCTCGGTCTACTATTGAAATATTAGAATTTCAATAATAGAGTTTTTCTGTTCTAATTAAAAGAGCATTCAGAAGGAAGGCCAAAACTGCCTCTTACACGTTTTTGCACATGGTAATGCTGCCATTCCTTATTGGTGATATCCCCTGACAGTACTACCAAACCTCCTTTGAAAAGCATACACAACTGGGACTTGTATGGTAGTATGCACCATAAAGATGGTGACGGTGGTGGCATGTTCCAGTCAGCTGAATATATGATTAAGAATTCAAGAGTTTTCATTCCCTATTTGTTGCACAGCTTTGGATAAATAATTTCTACAAGGTTACACTTTCTTCATCAGTAAAGTTGCTATTTCACAGACATTTGACAAAGAAAGATTTAGATTTAGAAAGAAAGAAAGAAAGAAAGAAAGAAAGAAAGAAAGAAAGAAAGAAAGAAAGAAAGAAAGAAAGAAAGAAAGAAAGAAAGAAAGAAAGAAAGAAAGAAAGAAAGAAAGAAATTGAAAACTGTTAAACATTAATGCTTATTGGGTTGAAAGGCAGTATAAATTGAATGATCCAGCATTTCAGTGAACTGCTATTTATGGAGTAGATGTTACTTGAATCACTGATATAAGTCCTGCATAACTTTCTCTTTTACTCCTAAGTTTAGCGCAAAACCTACTTCTGTCTTCTACCATAGATTATCTCCACCTTTCCAAAGGTGTTATCCTAAAACTGAACTAAAAGGTAATTATCACTATCTATGTGTTTAATTTTGAGTCCATCAACTCTTCCATTTTCATTGTTCAAATTAGAAACTTCTGTATTCTTATGCATGAATATTTCATTTGTATCAAATCTCTGAGTAGATTTTAACAGTAAACCTATTTTAAAATTATTTCCCTTTGTTTTCATATGCTATTTTTGTTTCATGACTTCCAGATTGTTATTGATTTGAAACACCATTTTTGTCACTTGGGAAATGATCTCCCTCAGACTGCAAATTCTTCCACAGTCTTTTGTCCATGCTCACTTTGTTCTCATATAGTTTGCATATATAGTGTTTAAGCTGTAGTTTAGATGAATTAAGCACAAGTAAGAATAATAATCCCCTGAAAAGTTTAAATTGTTCTATCTTAAGAATCAGCATCTTTCTTTATAGGCTTTTTTTTTTTTTTTTTTTTTTTTTGCCTATGTTCCAAACAACTTTAAAAGGTTTTGTATGTTTGTCTGTAATTTTTCACTTTCTCTCCTCAGTTTTAGAGCAGCACCACTATATAGAAACACAGTTTTTTGCTTGTCTTACTCTACTTCAGACTGCATCTGAGAAATAAGTTTGCTTTTTCTTTTTCCCTAACTTTGCATATTTCATGTTTTTGATGTTGTAAGTAGTGTGGCATTTCAATCCCTTTTTATGAGTCCTTTGCAAGCAGCAAAACTTTTTGTTTTCAGGAAGAAATTGATATTACAATTTGATACTCAGCATCAGCATAACATGATTCTGAATCTTAAACCTTATGTTAGAACGCTGAGGCTCGAAGTCTTCCAGGCAAATCTTGTTCCTTGCTAATCTGAGTGTAGCAGTATTTCTGCCCAGTCAACCTGCTCATGAACATAGATGGAAATACTTTTTCTACTGTTTTTAATTGACAGAATTTTCTCGGAATCTCTTATGTTGCAATTTTCTTGAGAATTAGCTTTAGAAAATGTAAAATTTCTATGTAATACATTTTAAATGTTATTCAGAACTTCAGAATTTAATCAGGGAGCAGTTGTTTCATTGTTAATTTCTTTAAATCCATTTGTTTTGTGTGTAACACACTGATACCAGTATATGTCTTTGTCTTACCTATTCCCACATTAGCAATGAATTCTCAAAATGCCTGTACTGTATTTTTCTAAAATTTCTAACCTTAGACCACTTGTTGTCTTGTTGTGGTAAAATGGTGGGCTTTGTATGCCTCTTCTCTGCCCTTCTGAGGCCCCATCTGGAGTACTAAATCCAGGCCTGGGGCTCCCAGTGCAAGAAAGATGTAGAATTATTGGAGTGGGTCCAGAAGAGGGCCACAAAGATGATCAGAGGGCTAGAACACCTCTCTTATGAAGAAAGGTTGAAGGATTTGACCTTTTTCAGCTTGGAAAGAAGGCTCTGGGAAGACCTTAATGCAGCCTTCCAGTACTTGGAGGGATTGTATAAACAGGAAGTAAACAAACTCTTTTACGTGGGCAGATAGTGATAGGACAAGGGGGAATGGCTTTAAACTAAAAGAGGGGAGACTTTAGTTAGACGTTAGGAGGAAATTCTTTACTCAGAGATTGGTGAGGCCCTGGCACAGCTGCCCAGTGAAGATGGGTGCCCCATCCCTGGAGGTGTTCAAGCCCAGGTTGGATGGGGCACTGGGCAGCCTCATCTGAGTGGTGGCAACTCTGTCCATGGCAGAGGGTTGGAACTGGGTGGGCTCTTAAGTTCCATTCGAGCAGCATTCTGTGATTCAGTGATTCTATGATTTCAGATTCACTGTACCTGCTGGGTTGAAATTGATGCATTTCATATCGCCTCCTGCAGTAACCATACTAAAAGTAGGCACATACAATGAACACTTTGCTGGTTCTTTTGTTTAGGTGTTCTGGTTGCAATTGTTACCTTTCAGTGACTGCTTGCATGTATCAAAATATTTTGACAAAAGCAGAAGGGTTAGCAGCTCAGACTGTTCAATTTAGATGGAGCGCAGCCAAATTGCACCCCTGCTGGCTTGTTCTCAAAGCACTGTACTTGTCTTACACAGCCTTGGGTCAGTACAAACTTGGAAGTGTTTTAGTTTATTGACAACTGATTGAAACTGATCAGTAACTGCACATGTATCTGGCATTCACATGATAGGCTATTGTTAGAACGTTGCTGTCTATAAACTTGGAGTGTGCTTTAGGTAAAATACTGATAAAGAGTTAAGTTGCAGTCAGAGAAGTAGTGTTGTGCCATCTTAATACATAGGAATCAATAAGAAGCTTTCTTTTGAGGTAAAAGCATGGAAGTTGTAACTGTCCCCATCCATGTTCTATCTGAAAGTTAGAGCAGCAACTGCAAGTGTAAATGAATGTGGGGCCCATAAAATAGACCAGCTATGAAAATAGTCTGTTTTTTCAATGGAGATTTTGTTGCAAGAGTTAGTAACAAACTAGAAACAACAAAAACAAAGAATGTGTTTTATTTGCTTTGAAGATTTGCTTGTGATTTTCCAGATGTGATTTTTCATATATATCTTGTTTTCTCATCAAGATCCTGTCTGATAGACTGGCTGTCTTCTTTTAGATACAAGTTACTTAACCAGAAGTAGCATTATTCTCTTTCCTGAGGGCTACATTTTATGTCCCTGAAAGGTTATGGCAAAGTATCACCTTAGCTTGAGTAGTACGAGAACGAGTGCTGTTTGAGTGCTCTGTGAGCCTTATATCACAGTTCTTTAACTCCATAGTGCTGTATATTTTTAAATGGGAAAGATCTGTGCATTTCTATTTGCCTGTATTTATATTTATGCCTTCGCATAGAAGCATTTCTCTCCTGAGGTATTTAACAATTCAGTTTATAAACTTACCCACCAGTTAATTTTTAATTAAGCACAAAAGTATCCTTGTTTTCAGAAGCTGATTTGTTAAATACTGACTTTTCCTATAAGAGACAAAACCTGAGTTACAAAGGACAAACAATTTTTTTCCCATTCTGAATATGAAAATATTGTGTATGTCATGATTTTCTCTGCTCCACTAATTATGGCTCATACCTATAAAAGCTCTCAGTAACGAATGACTGTGGGTTTATGCAGCATATCTCTGGCTGTTGATAGACAAAAATTTACACACTGGCAAACATCTTTGTATTTTTGCAGCTGTTTAGGTGTCTCTTGGATGTTTGTGTAGGTGCTTTTACAGGAGCAGGAGAAAGGAAAAAAGTCTGATAAGAATGAACAAACAGGAAAATGTGATTACACTCATAATACCTACAGAACTTCCTCTCTCAGAACTATTATGTAACCAATATAGGATAATCCGAGCCATTGCATGGGGGATGGTCTTTCATTTCAGGCTGGAGCAATTTTTTCCTGCTTTCATTTTGAGACTGTGAAAGAAACATGACAGTATAGAGAAATATATATTTTACATTAATTTCAGTAGCCTAATTTCTCAGTTTGTGACTGTTAATTGCAATGGCTTAATGTAAGTCACCTACCTATATCCTGTATTTAATTAAAGGCTATTTCTGTCAAACACAGCTAATGGGTGTTTATGGAAATTGGATTATATACATCAATAAAAATAATTTTAATATATATATGTATTACTCAACAGCCTCATAATCTGCATCAACTGTAGGAAATGATATCTATTCCTAGATGTAGCTTTAATATAGCTAATAAGTAGCCATATATTGGTATTTTCAAACTGTTTATATAGAAGAGCATATAAAATAATAACATTGAAAATAATTTATCTTTCAATTCCGAATTTTCAGTTCAATTTCCAGTTACAAAAAACAAAAAACAGAAAACAAAAAACAAACATTGAAATCAGCACCTTTGGCCTGATATTTTTAAAAGAAGGCCTTCACAAACAGTGCTGTTGAAAACTTAAAAAAAATCAGGAAAAGAAGTACTGTAACATATATGAATGGCCTTTGTATGGCTAAATCTAATTTCATGTACATCAGGTCTGCATGAAGCTAGGAATCATTAATAAAATGGCTGCTCTCATAATGCCAACAAAATTGCCAACAAAATTTATGTATATTTCTACTGACTGTACAAAAACCAGAATTTGCATGTGAGCCATGAAAAATATATTTGCAAAATTGGTAAGAGTCTGAGGTCACATTTACACATCTAAAGTATCTATTCTGTGCATGGAGATTCCTGTTTCCTTATGGGTATGTATATATTGCTGTGAAACAAGTTCCTTCAAGTATTACACTGGGATAGTTCAGGTGTCCTATTCATCTGCCTACAGCTTAGTTCCCGTATGTCTCCCGTCCTACACTATGCTTTTAATCTGTGAAGTCTTTCTGAAGTAGACAGACGAGATGTTAAAATGCACTATGCCAAAACCAATCCTTAGCTATTTTTGTTGTGGGATACATGAAGGTAGTTACACTTAACTAAGACATGGCAAATTAATAGCAGAAGTTGCTAAGTGAAATGTTACTAGGTCTATGTTAGGTAATTCCCCAGCCTCTTAACCTTCCCAGCTTTATAACACATGAATCCAATTGTGTACTTTTTAAATAATCCATTTATTTCTTCTTCTATTGCTATTCCATTTATTGCTTATGATAATATTTGTTTGCATAAAAGCAATTTAAGCCATTTTCATTTCTATTAATGACTTTCAAATGAATTCCACAGTCAGAAACTCTAGTCTATAAATTTAGTGTGCATTTCTATTCTAGAGAATATATGGTCTATGCTCATTCCAGAATGTATATAGCCTGAACTAACTGCAGAGTATATATAATGCTAGAATTTGTTCCAGAGTAGCAAAAATATAACGATACATTAGTTACTCTAATGAATTTCAATAATTTTTTGACCAAATGCTGTAAGTATGGAAAAATATATTAATAGCTGTTATCCCATTGTTCTGTTTGATTTTAAGTCGGGTACCTGACAACCTAATGGCAATAGTGAAATCACTGTGAAGCTTATCACTTTGAGAAGAGTAGATGTCCAATATATATGCTTTAACATAACATTCTTGATGATTAGAAAGATGTAATGCTCAAAAAATATATGAGGTATGGCAACTGCTACCTAATAGTAATTATTTTAGCAGCAGTTCATTATAAACAATATTAATTGCATTTGACATTTAGTGGTAACTTTGTACACTGATTGTATTTTCCTAAGATTTTGCTAGAATGTGCTGTTGTGTAATTCATTTACTGCTTCTGCATTTACCCATGAGTATCTTTGCAACTTTCATTGACGTAGTACAGTTTGCAGTTGTGTTCATATCCTTGTAATTAAAAATTATACATGGGTTTCTCTATTTGTGTGTATGTAGAAATGTGAAATGTGCAGATGCTTAGAGAAATATGTCAGAGGATAGAACAGGAAGATACAAATGTCTGTCTCTATTCTGAAAACTTTACCTCTGTAACATGCATTGAATTTACAACAAGAACAGGGACTAGGACAGTAAATGAAAAATTAGGGGAGGCTATATGTTAGAATTCTTCTCTTTAAACTAATGAGCATTTGCAATGTTAGGAGGAGTTTTAATACCAAGAATCCCCTTGACACACACAAGGAATAAGCACATTCAGATGATGCATAAAATGAACACTATGTATATGATGAAATGCCCCGTATTCTATAAAACTAAGAAAGAAAACAGTTTAATATTCTTCAAAAAGACAAGGAAGCAAATAATCTAGATACAGTTAAGATTAGATTTTGAGAGGCTTTGCTTTCTGAGAAAAGGAGCTTGAAACTGAAAGAATGCTATGAGCTAAAAGTAGCTCTGCTTTTTATGTTTATATGGTCAAGAAAGCTTGCAGTGGACACTCAGCGTCTCTCTGATATGGAGGGTAAGAAACTGTAGTTTTTCCTCTGGGTCTTGTGAAAAAAGCTGCAGCCTATTTGAAACAGCTGCAGTAGAACAGAAGCTGTTTTCTCTCTGAGGAACAAAGGTCTCATGGCTGTATTCATACACAACAGCAGTCAGCAACTCCAAAAAGAATAAAGTTAGATTGGCAGTCTTCTAATGAGATTGAAGTTAACTTCATACCAGAGTTGGAGATGGCAGTGGGAGTGCATCTTTAATAGCATGTCTGTAGGATTTTGAACCTATTGCTCCTTCATTTAAATCTGTTTTTCCCTATAGAAAGAAACCTCCCTCTAGTGACAGATTAGGTCATATTTTGCCTACACAAGAAAACAAAGTTGTCCCTTCTCACTAACAAAGGGTGCCTCTTAACATCTGTGCTTTTGAGTTTTTGTGTATGAGTAGAGGCATTGTGTATACCAACCACCTCCTACCTCCTACCCATAACTGTCTTTCAGCGTCTGGCAATTTCATGCCTCGAGTTATATGCTAATTTAAAAATCATGGGCTTGCATATATGAGAGATTCACAGCAGTGCACATGATACTATGCTTCAACTTAAGTATAACTCACATTTCTGTAACTAGATTTTCCTCCATAAGATTTATTCTTGTGGGAATGAAAAGTAATTTGCATTGAAATAAATTTAGTTGCATCTGCGCCAAACTTTCTAGTAATTCTGCATTTTCTTTCCTGTTCTGCTTTCTCACCCTTCCAACCACTTTAGTGTCCTAACCAGCCCATCCACCTATTGGTATCACCACTATTGCCCAAGGAATAGAGCACCTGAACAACATAAATGTCTGTTGTGACATCTCTTTCTGTATGCCAGAGCTTGGCAGTATCCTACCTTTAATTTTTATACTTTTAATATCAGCATAGCTAGCAGATACACTATTTTAGCTAGACTTCAGCTGAGCTAAGATTATGGATTGTATTATCATACTAGGAAAACAAATCAGTAGTATCATACTGAAACCAAATCCTAGATATCAGGTACAGAAAATGATACATATTTGGGGTTGGTACAGTGGCAGTAGAGAAGCAAGGTCTCAGATGAATTGTGTTATAAAAATAAGGTGCTGACAAGAAGGTTAACAGCAACCAAGCGTTGTTGTGTGTTCATGTGCCTCTGATGTCTTCCCCCACCATGACCATCTCTTCTTTTCTTTCCTTCCCTAAATACTCCCTGGGGAAAATACAGAATAAGAATTATCCTGTAGTTCTGAACTACATGTAGGCTATTTGATTGTAAGCCAAGTGCAGAATAGGGGCAGATCGAGGAAAGAGCTGAACTAGATGACTTTCTTGGTATAAAGGAGATGGGAGGGAAATTGCTTTTCTGGGTCTTTCACCTTATCTGAATTTTCCTGAGTCTTCTGTAAAAATAATTACTTCTGAAGAATGGTAAAGATTGGGTCAACATTGGGCCCTTGGAGGAGGTGAACACATACATGCATTCATAATCATTGTGTGTACAGGTATGTTTTCAATCCCATAACAAATTTGTTCAATTAATTGCTGCTGTTTATCAAGTAAAGCTTACTGGTCAGTTAGAAAGTTACACTTTTTTTTTTTTTTTATTAACATCAAATACAAGGTTCTTAGATCAACAGAAACTCACATTTTTGTTTCTTCACCTTACAGAAAAATGGCGGCAATATGAAAACAGTATTGACAGTGTGTGGCGTAGAATATTTTGTGAACTGGCAATTAGTACAGAAAGATATAAAAGGAAAGAATCACAGTAACCACAGTGATGGCAGCGATGTCATTTTCAGCAACAAAATATAGAACTATAACCATGAAAACCAGACAGAGAGATGGTTGGTAGAGACACCAAGCAGGTAATTACTATTCTTGGAGCTTGTGGTCCACCTGGTCACTGTCCATTTTCCCCAGTGAGATTCTGCTACAGTCACAGTGATCTGTTGTGCTCACTTACATAGACATGCTAGCTCTAAGAAAACTTTCTAGAAAATAAATGCCCACCAGCATATATCTCTGGGAAAACAAATGAAATGTCATGTTCATTTTTCAAACTAGGCACACAGACATATTCTTGAGCATCTTTTCAGCTCTGCAAAATTTTTTCCATTGCTTTTCCAAAACTATGAAGGTCTGAGCATGCACTTATAATTCAAGGCAGGTATTAGTGGCTCATATCCATCTTGCCATCCACCAGTATCCTAAGATCATTTTTGGCAGGGCTGTGATTTTTTCAGTCCCCAGCTTCTACTGTTAGTGGGGATTGCCACGAACCAAGTACACAACCTTGCACTTGGATTAAATGAATCTCATGTGGTTCTCCTAGGCCCGCTGTTCAGCCTGTCTAGGTCTCTCTGAATGCCATCCCATCCCTTAGGCATGTTGATTGCACCACACTGCTTGGTGTAATCTGCAAACTTTCTGAGGGTTGATTTCCACTGTTGATGTCATTGATGGAGATGTTAAAGAGCACCAATTCCACTACAGATCCCTGAGGGACACCACTTGTCACCAATCTCCGTCTGGACACTGAGCCATTGATCAATACTCCCTAGGTACAATCTCACAACCAGTTCCTCTTGCATCAAGTAGTCCATCCATCAAATTCATATCTTTCCAATTTGGAGAGAAAGATGCTGCAGGATACTATGTCAAATACCTTACTGAAGTCCAGACAGATGACATCAGTGGCTCTTCTCTTGTTCACTCATGCAGTTACATCATAAAAAATGACAAGGTTGGCCAGGCAGGATCTATTCTTGGTGAAGCCAATATGGTTATCCCATACCACCTCCCTCTCTTCTATGTGCCTTAGCATCGCTTCCAAGAGGATCTTCCCCATTACCCTTCCCAGCACAAATGTGAGGCTGACAGGTCAGGAGTCCCCTTGGTCATCCTTTCTGTTCTTCTTAAAAATTGGTCCAATTTGTCTTTTTTCCAGTCACCAGGGACTTCACCTGACCTCCATGACTTCCCAAATATCATCAAGAGTGGTTTGGCTATTACATAAGCCAATTCCCTCAGGACTCCAGGGTGCATTTCATCAGGATATGTAGACTTATGGATGCTCTGATTCCTCAGGCAGTCATGAGCCTTATCTTCACTTACAGTATGAGGGGCATCATTCCCACAATTCTACCTTCCAAACCATCTGCTAGAGTTCTGTGTGTAGAGCAGTTGCTAATGAATACTGAGGCAAAAAAAGTTGTTGAATACCTCAGCCTTCTCCTTGTGCATTGTTACCAGCCTGCCTTCATTATTCACTAGGGAGAGTACAGCCTCCTGGAATTTCAACATGCCATCAACATTCATGTTCAAAGCAAAACTTTGTAACAATACTTTTTCAATTACAACAAATAGATGAAATGCTTGGAAATTTCAAAATTACTTTTTTTTTTTTTTAGACTAATCTGAAATAATGCACATGAAACATAATAGTGGTGATCAGAATGCATTGAAAATGTAAGCCTTAGTACACATGGACTTTGAGGATTATAAACTGGCCATAGGTTCTGTTAATTGCATGAATGTATCTGGAGGACAATTAGAAGTTGTTAAAAACCTCACAACAGAAAACTGTCTCTTTAGTAGCTGCATACAACTCCAGTCCAGAAGAAAAAGAAGTAGATATGTCCTTGTCAAATTGCTTAGAGCTTCATAGCAGCAGTGGTTGGGGACCGAAGGCTTGTTTTGAATCAATAAATGAATCATGTTTGCTTCTCATCTCATGTTATCTGCATTAAAATTTATGAAGGTCTTCAGTGAGATGCTTTTTATAATGTTTTTAGAATTTAATTTGCAATTACAGAACAAATAGATCACTGACAAGATTCAGTCATATATCTCCCTGCATGTGGTAGAAGCAGTCACTGTGAGATACATGATATTTATGTATTCTTTAGAGGAAATTCCTTGCATGTGGAATCAATGACTCTCAGCAAATAACAGCTGTTTGCTTGAACTGCTCCAGCTAGGATTTAAAGCTTTCATGAATGCTTATATTTTTAAATACTTCCCCAGCTACATCAAGACCATCAGTTGAAAAAACAAAAGGAGAGGAAAAGAAAAGAAAAAAAGATTGAAGATTTTACGGCATGGTAATACTGTAAGATTTTGCTTCAATTAATAGCATAATTGACTATAATGATATATCTGACATCTGCAGTCTCTTTCATTGTGAGATGGAAAAATAGACAATTAGAGTAATTTAATGCAGCCTGTAATACAATTGAATAGATTTTATTTGGCCTGAAGTATCTGGTATAGTGCTGAGTCTGTAGACAAAACTGACACAATTGCCATTCTTAAGGTTCATGCACAATGCATTTAGTATAGCTCATTAGGTGTGCAAAGGAACTGATTCAAATAATGCACAAAGGGTGCCTGTTTGTATGTTTTCTACAAGTTCCTCTAAGTACAGAAGGCATGCAAAAAGCGGTGTTCAGTTATCTTCTCAGTCTACATGTAATTCCGCATGACTCTTACAGGGACAGGATGTAAATTCACTGTCAAAAAAATATTTTGCAATTCATAAAGTTAAGATAATTTGGTTTCTGTAATTTAGAATTTGCTGTGCAAATGACTTAATGATAGAAAAATAATTCATATAATACTATATATAATATTTCCAAGATGTTAATACAAAATATGTCGTAGAATCATAGAATGGCTTGTGTTGGGGCAGTCCTCAGAGATCAACTAGTTCCAGTCCCCCTGATGTGGGCAGGGTTACCAACCACCAGATCAGGCTCCAAGTGAGGCTGCCCAGGGCCCCATCTAGTCTGGCCTCGAGCACCTCCAGGAGTGGGGTATCCACAGCTTCTCTGGGTGGCCTGTGCTGGGGCCTCACCACACACTCTGTGAAAAATTTCCCTGGCATCTAATCTAAATCTTCCCTCATTTAGTATAAAATATTTCATCCCTGTCCAGTCATAATCTGGTCGTGTAAGAAGTTGATTTCCCTCCTGCTTATGAGCTCTCCTTAAGAACTGGAAGGCTGAAATGAGGTGTTTCCTGAGCCTTCTTTTCTCCAGTCTGATCAGGCTAGTTCTCAAGTTTTTTTTTTGTTTTTTCAAATACTGTTTATTTTATTTTGAACAGACAAATATATCTTATATAAACCTTATATTAAGCTTTATATTTACCTGATATAAACCTTACATAAAGGTTTACTTTATATAAACCTAGACAAAACAGAGTGTACAGTTTATCTTACCTATTTATGTGAGTTTTGAATGTTGTCACAGTTTGCATATTCACCATCCAGTTAGTGTCAAAGAAACAAGATAAAAATTATGCTAACAGGTAAAAGAAACTCATGTGGGATAATACCAAATCAAAAGTGAGAAAACATCTCAATTCATATTCTCAATATGGGAAACCTACAGATGTTTCCATTTAAACAGATTTCTAAACCATCTCAGAAATTTTAAGGTGTAATTTTCTTAGCAAATTTTTCTTATAATCTCTTTCTAGAACTTGAAATTGAAAGAAATAGAAAGAAATTGAAGAAAGAAATTGAAGATGAGTATTTTCAGTGTTTAGAGGGAGCTTACAAGCAGGAGGGAGTCTGACTTTTTACACAGTCTGATAGTGATAGGACAAGAGAAAATGATTTTAAACTAAAAGAAGGAGATTTAGATTAGGCATTAGGAAAAAATCATTTACTCAGAGGGAGCTGTCCAGAGGAGCTGAGCATACCCCAATAGTTAGAAGCATTCAAGATCAGATTGGATGTGGCCCTGGGCAGCCTCATCTGGTAGGGGGCAGTCTGCCCATGACAGAGGTTGGAACTGAGTGGACTTTAAGGTTTTTTGCAACCCAAACATTCAAAGATTCTATGATTCTCTGAAACTGATTAAGAAATGCAGGTGAGATGAGAGGTTGACCCTTAACACCTATTTAAATAGAAAAAGCAGCAAAGTCTGCTATAATTGTTCCTCTATATACCATTCACTTTAAAAGATTTATGTCAGTGGAATATCAGAATTAAACAAAATGGTCAATATGGAACCATTTAAAAAGCTTTCAGGAGCATTTTCATGTATTTGTGCTCTCTAACTGAAGTTAGTTACTGTCTCATTCTGGATTTGACTGTTGAAGATCCTGGTCCCTTTGGAAAAAAAAAAATACACATTCAATTGAACTAATTTGATTTGGCTTTTGTTTCTTTATTGCACAGAAAATACACTATGTTATCAGAACAAAAGATTTTGACCAGTCCCAAACTTGTTCTTCTTGAAGTTTCCTTTGCAGAGAATTTGAAAGAGCAAGACTGTCATTCTGATTCAGAATTAAGCAACATGTGAGAACCTCTGTGTATTTTAGGAGACTGTCCAATCTTTCTATTCAGTCCCACATTTCTACTCAGTAATAATAAAAATTGCATTATAGTGTCATCCTTACATAACATTTCTCAAAATTGTCTCTTAAATGATGTTTCATCTACTTCTTATTTTTTCCACTTGTTATAGTGAAAGTCGCATATAATTTGGCTTGCAGTCACAGCGAATGTTTGATACACTATTGTTAATAACCTCTGAATGTACAATTATGTAGCTGATTTTTTGAACATACAAATTGCTAGCTATTGTGCCATGAATGTTTTGCACACATCAAATGTCTTACATTTACATAGAAACAAAAGAAGAGAAGGTTGTGAGCACAAGGATTCGAATTGCCCCAAATTTTGTCTTAAAAAAAAAGAAAAGAAAAAAAAAAAACCAGAAAAAAACACAAAACACAAACAATCACAGTTTTTCCTTCAGTTTCTTCTTCTTCTTCTTCTTTTTTTTTTTCTTTGAATGCAAACACCTGTATATGTGTAGTCTTTATAATTAAGATGTTAGTATATCCATACATCCATTGTGATTTATACATTTCATAGTGAATGGGATAGACTGAAGAATTAGGGGATGCCTTATTATATATTTCATGTTTTCTTTACTTGATTGTCAGAATTCCTTACCTGAACTAATTAATCTGATCTGAGGAAGAACTGTCTGAGTTTTAATCAAACATTGTTGGGGGTTGCTGCATCCTATGGCTGTTTCTCCAAGCAGTCAGACCTCTTCTGTGTGCCACCAGTGGAGACTATTAAAACACAGAAGATTTGTTATCCTCTACTTGAAAGAAGCAGGATAAATCAGTGAAACACAGATGCTCTCCTACTGTGCTTCCGCATTCTCCCCAGCACAAATCTGGATATAATATATTTCATTTTCTGGATAGAGGTGAATTTAAACTACAAATAAGCATACAAACAACAACAACAACAACAGCAAAACCAACCAATATCACAGTTTGTGTGAAAACACTCAAATTTTCTGCACTGAAACGCAACGGCAAATACGCATCTAAGGACAGGTTAGATTTGAAAAAATCGAGGTGTGAGAATAATTTTAGACATATCTGGAAAAGAAAGAAGTCCTAATGTCCTGAA